>NC_056747.1:1116726845-1116791845 GCF_019279795.1 Protopterus annectens | reverse complement strand
ATATCTATGTGCAGACATCACTGACATATATATATATATATATATATATATATATATATATATATATAATATATAAAGGAATTGAAACAAATATTAATTTTAACAGTTATACATATGTAGACTTGTATATGTTGATTCACAAACTACATTACATTACAATGTACTGTACATATGTACACAAAGTGACTGTCCCATTTGTGGTCAGTACTGTGGAATGCCTATAGTAAAAGGTGTAGTCTAAAGACCATGAAGCATGTATACAGCTCAGATGGTTTAGTGTTAAGTTTCATGACTATGGTATGCATGGTCCAGGGTTCAAGACCTGCAATGCTTTAAAAATGTTTTTTACTCCAGTATAAGGCTCATTTAAGCAGTTGTAAGCATGTTTAAAAGCGTCTGTGCAACATTAAAGCAGCAGTTAAACATGGTTAAACAAACTTTAAAAACGTATAACCCGTGCGTGCAAATACAGCCACATCTGCTAACTACTCAGGATATATACATTTTAGTGAAGTAACATCTCACTATGTGCTTACATAACATTACAATCTCTGTTGACTTTACTCTCCAGCACACATGGGTTTATATGGGTGTTTCAAATGTATATTATACCGAAGAATACTACCTAAATATGCAAGCTGTGGTTAAGGTATACTTTCTAACATGAAAAACATCTCTCACTTTATTGGGATTTGAACCACGAATGCACAGATACTATGTGAATGCTGTAACCATTACTCTATTGACATTAACATTGCTTCAGCCTATTTCCTATTTAGATGATTTCTATGTGTAAACTAGGCTAAGCAAAGGGTGGAGGCACCCAAAACCACTGAGCTTCCCTTACTTTTGAAATAAAAATATAACAAATGAAATGAGAGACTATAAATTAAATTCCTAACTACATTAGGCATAGCCCCTCACTGACACACTTCAAGAGGAACCTTGATGTGTGAATGGGTAACAGAATATACACCCTTGGGATCATGTGTCCCAGAACCATACAGCCAGGGAGGGGGGGGGGAGCCCCTCCAGTTTTATAGCTGCAAGACCTGTTGGGGAAATTGAATGGTGCTGATTTTTTACTTTAACATGCCCTTTGTAGATCACTAAGTGCCCCTATCACCCTCTGCCACCCCAGTCCTCAACAGCTTTCAGCAACTCTGCCTGGAATCACTTCATTGGCTGTTTGACAGAGGCTCAGTTACTTCATCAGTGGTGCGGAGAAAGCCAACACACTGTAGCTATGCTTCTAAATGCCCTTAGGCAGATAGCCTCCTACGACCTATCTGTGAACCTCTAAAGTGTAGGCCATCACAGAAATAATATGTGAATAAACAGAGCTTTCAGATCACAATATACAGTCAAAAACCACCATGTAGTCAGAAAACAGTTAAGTACAGCAAGAACATACAGAACACTGATACTTAATCACTCCAAAAGCCTATCTTGGAAGCTAGAAGTCTTCTATCAGTTTAAGGCTTTCTATTGCTTACCAGTAGGTTACCTACAGGAAAGGTGAGAAACAAGCACAGATGGGAAGCATGCATGCAACAATATTATACTGGCTTGCATGTGTCAGCCTTAGGCTTTCGAATACCGGCCAAGGCTATTGGTACCCCCATGGTGCCTTTTTTAGGCAAGTCTCACAGGTGAATCCCACCTCCGTAAACAGCACAATAGCAAATTCAGTGTGGGTTATGCTACTCAACGCCATGAGTTGTAATCACAAAATGCATGCACTCACAGCACTCCTCAGTATGGACAACGTCGACATCTGTGCAGTAAACTGAAACCTGTTTTAAGGCTCCTGAGAGCACGCCAGCACTACAACCCATACCACACATTTTGGCCACAGAACATGGACTGACATAGACATGGAGGGGATGTATCCATACTCATCAGGGATACCTACATCTCCAGGTTAGTGTGGCAGCATGTTACCTCTGAGATTATCCATGTGCAGCTAACATCAGCCACAACTGCAATGCAAACTGTGGCCTGCTACAGATCACCCTCCATGACCCAGGACCACCACTCCACCTACCTGGAGACAGTGGAAAACATGACAGTCCTACCGAACACCCTGGTATTGGTCGATTTCAATTACCCTACCATTAACTGGGAAACTTACTGGAGTACTCACTTCCAGGCCCAGCACTTCCTGGAATTTATCACCTCAAATGCCCTGTATCAGATGGTAAACTCCCTAACCAGAGGTGGAAACATACTAGAAGTGGTAATCACCAACATGGGTGACAGGTGCACCACAGCAGAGGTAAACCGGTCACTGGTTAGATCTCACCATTCACTGATGATTTCCACACACAACCATCTCCCCCACCCAAGGAAACCACAGTGAAAACCTTTCCTACAGCTAACTTCACACTACTAAAGACAGAGGTGGGAGGTTTCACAGCCCCCACGCTAAGGGAAAACACTGCTCAAGAGACAGAAAGATTTACAAATGCACTCTCTAAGCACCCACAAGTATGTATGGATCATGCCATCACAGGTAAACCAATAATTGCTCCTCCAAGACAAGGACACCAGTCTGGTGGACCCCTGCAATAAACAGGCTATACAACAGAAGTAGGACAGTAGCCTAGAAAAACAGCAAATCCCAAGAAGGGCAGACATCCGTGACCAGTAGTAGTAAGAAACTTAGGTCCCTCATGAAATCATCCAAGGCTAACTTCAACAGGAAAATAGGCAAGGATTTGAAAGATAACCACAAAGCCTTCTTTGGCTATGTCAAAGATCTAAGTGGTAGCACACAGATTTGCACTGTGCCAGTGCAATATAGCACAAAATATACTGAACTTACTGATATTGCCAACATCCTTGCAGATACATTCTGTGCAAACTTCACCCCCTAAAGAGCCCACAACAATACTCAAAAGGTACAGTATCCCAGACATCAGAGACACACAGGTGGAATAGCCTTCTCAAATGGCAAAACACAGCATCAGTGGAGGCAGATGGTGTCCCAGACTGCGTTTTACAAACACTACAAGATGAACTAACCCCCCACCTAATTAAGCTTTTCACCCTCAGCCTCTACACAGGCTACATGCCCATACAATGGCGCATAACAACAATTATTCCACTCCACCAAAGTGGAAACACAACTGACCATGGTAACTACCACCCCATAAGCCTGACTAGCCTGGTCTGCAAAGCTATGGAGCGCATCCTCATGGCACTCATTAACAAAGACACTGATAACCTCCAAACACTTGACCCAACCCAGGTCAGCTTGGTTGAGTGCAGATCATGCCTACTGAACCTGTTTGACATCTTACAGACAGTCACCAAGGCATTAGATGAGGGGACAGGTGGTTCACACATACTACCTGGACCTCGCCAAGGCTTTTGACACCATTCCCCACTCAGGTATTATTGATAAACTCACCAGCCTGTACATGAACCCATACATCACAGGATGGGTTGCCAACAGGCTTACACACAGAACCCACATGGTAAGACTAGCAGCCTCCAGGTCCAACTCTTAACCAGTCACAACTGGTGTCCCACAGGACTCAGTCCTGGGACCCCTACTGTTTGGCATATACTTCTCAGAGGTACAGGCAAACATAGGTGGACTATGGCAGACCATGTTTGGCAACGACTGCAAACTGGGAGCCATAAGCTGACACAGACATCCTTCAAAGGGCCTCACTGAGACCAACACAGGGTGTCAAAGTCATGGCCTCAAGCTAAGTGCCACAAGCTGCATGATCATTCCATTTGGGAAAAACTAAACACCCACATATTAACACATAAGTAGCAGCCACCTTGATACAGACGAGGTAATAGGGGATCTGGGGACTAAGGTATATAGTGATCTCTCCTTTGACAATCATATCTCCAAAGTAGTTAGGACATCCTTCTATGTAGGCCATCTGATTAATAAAGGGTTCGCATCTAGACATACTGAGGTTGTAGTGCCCCTTTACTCATCACTCATCAGTCCCATCATAGAGTATAATATCCCATTTTTTATGTACCTCAGAAGACACTTCCAACAGCTGGAAGGTCCATGAACGTACCTCGCCAAGAGGATTACTGGCCTCAAACATATGTCCTATGCAGCCAGACTGAATAAACTCCTGCTTTACTCAGTGGCATCTCATTTACTCAGAGATGATCTCTGCTGGCCAACAAAGCCATGTCCAACTTAGGCTTAATGGATATGCTCCACCTATGGGAATCCATGTCACAGTGAGGGACAGTTAATTAATCAATGGGGTGGCAAAAGCTGACACATTTTGGCTAGGCTTATGAATGGCCTTGGGCAATTAGCCAAGTGCCTACCTATGAACCTATGAACCTATACATACAGTATCAGCACATGCTGATAGCTTAATTTACTGTTCAGGTGTTGACTTACCTTGTGCCAATAGCAGTTGTGTGTGGAATAGTTTAGGGCTGCCTATGTTGGATGCACACAGTAGACTGCCTATACATGACAATTTACAGGTAGTCTTGTGTGTGTGTGTGTGCCATCCATTTTTACTGTGTGTGCAGGTGGAGAAAGGTGTCAGTCCCTAGGTGCCTACACTGTCAGTGTGTGTGCTATATGTTCCCTCTTTGCCAAGGCATGGGCAAACTGGGCATGCCTCCGTCTGCCTACTGGGGCTGGCACAGGGTGATCATGGTCTGAGTATCTCTGTGCCTGTGGGGCCCTTGGCAATGGTGGTGGGCTGTGAGGGCCTTCACCATTCTGTCCCTGCTGCAGCTGTTTCCGCAGGATCATATTGTGTAGCATGGCACATACTATGAAGATCTCAGCACACATGCCTGGAGAGTACTGCAAGGCTCCACCAGATATGTCCAAGCAACGGAACTATGATTTAAGCATCCCAAACACATGATCTATGATGATTCTGGTTTGTGCGTGTGCCTCATTATGGTGTTCCTGCATGGGTGTGTGTGCATTTCTGATGGGAGTCATCATCCATGGTTCCAGTGCATGGCCAGCATCCCCCACCAGGTGGCCATTTGGGATGTCCCCCCTGGCAAATACCTGATACAGCTGTGAGGTATGCCAGATGTGGGAGTCATGATAGTTTCCAGGGCTGCCAGCACACACATGATAATGCCCTGGGCATTGCACATGACCTGGCAGTTGATGGAGGGGTATCCCTTGAGGTTTATGTAGCGCCTACCCTGCTCACCGAGTGGTAACTTGATGTGTATGTGCATGCAGTCTATTGCACACAGTACCTCTGGGTATTCTGCCACACGGTGGAAGAGAAGCATATTGCTGGCCAACTCCTCCTGCATTCAGGGTAAGTATATGTGCTCATTGGCATGTGGTAACATGGCATCCAGGAACTGGTGAAATACCCTAGATGCTGATGCCTGTGAGATCCCCATGATATCCCCAGTTGGCCTCTGAAAGGTACCTGTGGCTAGTATTCTCAGGCTTACACATATCTTTGTATCCACTGGGATGGGTTCCCCTCTGTTTGTTCTGGCTCTGAGGCGTGGCTGGCACAGCTCCACAAGTTGCTGTAGGTTGTCCCTGTCCACCCTGTAATACTCTACTATCTCCAGATCATGTAGCCCCTGGTAGGTTACCCTGGGTCTGAACACTCTTCTCCTCCTCTGGTGCCTGAGGTGGTTGTCAGCATCATCCTCCACACCATCTTCAGTCTCCAACACATGCTGGTGGATCAAAGCTATGGCAGCCCCTAACATGTACATATTAAAAGTTCCTCGTATGTATACACCAATGGTGCAGAGTGTATGGGAATACACAAGTGTGTGTGAGGTGCTTTCATACTTTATACTATTGTGCTATGGATGCTGCTGATGTCATCGGCTGTGTATGAGCAATTCCAGCTACAGGGTATCTTAATTATGGGTTTTACAGTGAGTACTGTAAGTGTGGGGCCTGTAGTGTGGGGTTATGCTTGCCTGCCTTGATTAATCTGTTGCCCTTTAATTCACTTTTAAACCTGGATCCCCCTCCCATTGTCAGGCATGCATCCACCTGCCAACTTTCTTGTTTTGTACTTTCCTTACCCAGTCATGTGTTGCAAAATGTGTCTTGTAGCTGATATAATGCAATTCTGCTTTGTTCTGCTGTGACATTTTACTGTTTTCTTTGCAGTACAGCCTCTCCCCTCTCCTGTTCTGCAGGTAGCTGCTTGCAGCCTTGTTAGCTGTTGTCACTGTAGGTTTCTAGGTGTTAATTAGTCATTTGTACTCCAATTTCCTTGCTGCAGCAGTTCCTTATTCTTTCCTAATATCCTTCCTGTTTCAGCTCCAGTGCACGCCACGCAGACCCGTTTACCAAGTTTAAGCGCGTTTTAATCTCTGATCACATGCATACTCGGTTACCTTGTGTGCTCTCAGCTAAGCAAAGCTATAGCCAGTTCAACACACCCCTTTCCTGCAGCTTTGCTTAGCTACGGGCAAACTGGATTAGCAATGCTCCAATGTATTTACAGCAAATGTGTCGCACCCCTCTCTTGATGTCATCTTTATCTCAAGGGCACACCTTGGTGTTATAACGCTATGCTGTGAGGTGCATCCTTACACCAGCCGGGAATCTGTGATTCACTATTACTCCTCTCATTTGCATGGAATTGCCTACTAATTCCTAGCTACTGAGCATAACACTGTCACAGCCCCTTAGCAACCTTTGCACCATGGTCTGGTGTAACATGCCTGCCATTGACTATTATGGGGAAATCATGATATGTGTTACATTGCAGTTTTATTCTATATTTTTCTATTTTCCTTGTGATCCCATTTGCGTGCTGCCCTGCGCTTAAACTTCTCGATAGTGCAATAAAACTTAAATGTTATTTTTATATTTTGTACATTTTTTATATGCCAATGGCTATATATTTAGCCATTGGCATTTATTAACAATATAATACATGTGTTTGATCGGCTGTCATGGCTCTGATTTTATGTTTGCAAAAATGTAAACCTTTTTTTACGGTTTACATTTCTGCATGCTTACACTACGCCTGCACCACTTCCTGGATCGCTAAATACCTTAATTTACATGCTACACTGCTGCAAATGGAGTAATTAGCATAGAGGGGCCGGGAGCTGTGCGGGCGTAGCGTACGCAGGTTGTGCATGTGGAAACAGCTCATACCTGGATCGCTTGCCGGCCATATTTGATGTTGGAACGCCAATGCTACACCTGCACCTGGCACAAGCTTCATGAATCCCTGCGAGTAACTTTAGTCATTGCTGAGATATTGTAAGTTGTTTGCTGTAATAGTTACTGTATTTACTGCGACTTATACAATTCGATTTAAGGCCTAGAACCTAAAGAATAGTACAACTATAAAAACAGTTTGTGCTAAAGAGTTTGACATTTATATTTCTTTCATAACGCCCCATGGTTCCAGAGATGATTTACTATCAAAAAGTGGAACAGAGAATCTTCGCAGATGGAAACTTGAAACATGGATTTTTGAATTTCCATCTTGCTGAACATTTCTATGTTCAAAAGTTTATATCTGCGAATGCACAGTGCATTCACTAATATAAACACAAAGTACCGTACAGACATCGCGGTACAGTGCGGTGTGGGAAATTCATCCATTTCTTCACTGTAGTGCGCTCTCAGACTTAGAATATATAGTTAGCAGGGGGTGTGGGGGGCACAGCTCCACCCCAGAGGGGGGTGCAGTGTGACTTGCTCCCCTGCAAAAACGTGATGTTAGGTATAGGAGTTTCCTTTACCTGAGCTCCTATATGGACATCACGTAATATGTTTGGCAACAATGTCAAATCTGCTGAATTCATTCAGCTGATTCGACATTGTGCCATGTTGTACATTTTGACTTTCATTTTTTTTTTCAGTGTGTCGAATGGAAAATATTTTTCCGTTCGACATTTTAATCATAAACCTCCTGAAATATGAACATTTGTTTGAAATGTGAGGATATAATCTGATGCCATTAAAAGACATAGGCTCCACCCACTGGAAGTTACAGTGCAAATTCCTGAGCTCCATTGAAGTGAATGAGTTAATGCAGACATGCAGTTATGCAAGATTCTGCTGCATGAGGTTTCTCTGAACTATAGGTTTCATTCCAATGATTGATAATGAATGTGGTACTGTAATCAGAAGTGTTTTTGTTCTTTAAATCCTAATGAAACATTTTAAATTAAAAAAAAAAAATACAGGAATCATTACTTGGAAGGCAATGTGGTCAGTGTTCCTTAAAGGTGGGACCTACCTAAGATCTGCCAGGAAATTTGGAATATCTGTTAAAAGTAAATTTAATATATTATTATTTGGGGTCATGAACTCCGCGGTGGTGGTGCTGCGGTAGCGTTGTCGCCTCACAGTAAGACACTGTTCGGTTTGATTCTCAGCTAGAGCGTCTTCTGTGTGGAGACATGCGTGAATGGGTGTACCTTCGTTGAAGGTTGTGCATCAGGGCTGGTAACTCGGCACGTAAAAATCAACTACCAATCATTAGCAGACCAGAGTTCTGCTGTGGCGACCCCTAACCGGGAAAAGCTGAAAGACACAACAACATTATTTGGGGTCATGAACTGCATCACCTGTGTTAGATTATTTAAGTCATTAGATATAGAAATGCATTTCCATGAGAGATTTGTAACTGCCGTGTTTCCAATTAATCTGAGGATAGTTAAAATTATCTAATAAGGCAGTGCTTTTGTTGTCCAAATTAGAAGCAAATGCAACAGCAGCCCGAAACTGCATCTGTTTTACCTGGAGTAAAAGCATATCAATCAGCTACTCTGACTCTAGTTCATTGATGTGTACTAGGCTAATGGCTGCTAGGGAATTTTAAACCTAGCCATGCATCCCAAATCTCTGACACGTTTTGGTACCCTTGATAACTGTAAGCAGGGGCTTAAGAGATGAAACATTTACAAGCAGCAGCTTGGGATATGAATAATTTACGGGCTGCTTATGTCCATTAGAGACATAGGTGCCAAACCGGGGATGAATTTCCTGTTCACCACCCAATTGTCCAAGTTACACTTGAATTAAATTAGGGAGGAACTCTGCTACACATGAATGGAGAGCCTGTTCCAGAGAAGGGATAGTCACTGGAATACATACCTGTCTAAGTATCACAAGCAAGGTTTAAATCTTTAGAATGTGTAATTCTGGTAATCCTTGTTTTGCAGATATACAGGAGATCTATCAGGGTGGGGTCTGAAAATGTCTTGAATGCCAGGCATAGATCTCCCCTCAACAGCCTGTAGGAGTCAGAGTACAGGGAAAGGGTTTTTAGGACATATTACTTACATCCTGTATTTTTTTAGTGAGGAATTTCTGTAGACATTCCAATTGTTGGATGTGCATGGTTAGGTACATGCCAAAGGGGAATTGTACTCACTTATAGGTCTGATGAATGCTGAATATAGCAGAACAATGACCTCCTTGGACCTATGCCATACCTTTGCTTAGAAGTTGCAGAACATAGTACAATTTCCTCACTACTAGGGACACGTGATGGTCAAAGGCTAGATCACTATCTATGTGTGTCCCCAAGTCCCTTGCTCAACTCTAAGTACGTGTAGTCAATATGATAATTACCAGAGGCGGATGACTTTCCAATGGATACTATTATGAACTTCTTGGCATGAGGGATGCCACTTGTGGCTGGGCCTCTTTGTAGAGGTGAACTCCCAAGCTAACTTCCTGGGTCCTGTCTGTGAACCAGCTGGCTATCCACTAGGTGATATAAGGGTTTATACCTAACCTGTTGAGTTTGTCAGCAATGCCTGAATGGAATATTGTGTCAAATGCCTTGGCCAGATCAAGGTATGTAGTATGAACCATTTTGTCCTCATCCATTGCTTTGGTGACCTTCTCAAAGAAGTCCACTAGGTTGAGTAGGCATAACCTGCCCTTGATTAAACCAAATTGGGTTGAGTATCAGCGTCTGGAGATTTCCTATGTCATTATTGATAATTTCCATGTTAATTCTTTCTATGGCTTTGCATATGAGACTAGTGAGATTTATAAGTCTATAGTTTCCAGGGTCTGTAGATGGCCCACCTTTGTACAGAGAGATGACTGTTGCTGTTCTCCATTCATTAGGCATGAAGCCTGTTTGAGGCTGTGATTAAATAGCAATTAGAGAGAGTTTGATAGGCCATGTTTCATGCTACTTAGAAGGCTTCCTCAGATATTTTCTGGGCCCATCGATGCAGTGTTCTTGGCCTTAGAGAGAGCATTGAGGACTTGTTCCTGAGTGATACTAGGAGGAGTTATATTTGATGGTATTTCATGAGGGAAAGTTCACGGGGAGAGAGAGAGGTAATGTCAGAGTTGAATTTGTCTGCCAGTAGGTTTGCTATATGTTCTGGGTCAGTATAGACAGTTCCATTAACAATGAGCTCTGCACATAATTGTGTATTGCCTTTGAGGTCACGGACACAGCTGAAGAATGCTTTGTGGTTGTTCTTGACCTGGGAGGACAAACTTACCTCAAATTGGGCTTTGGTAAACTTTATTTTTCCTTTGAGTTGCTTGTTTGGTTTAATGAGGGCTTTTATCCTGCTGGGGGCTCCACCTCCTAATTTTAGTCATGATTTTCTTGCTTCTGTTATAGAGCCTGTTGATGATATGATTGCACCAGGGTGGCTTGCTTTTTGAGCTAGTGCTCTACTCATTCCTGGGGAATATAGCTGCCTCTATGCAGCTATTAACATATTTATATAAGGTGTCCATAAACAGTTCCATGTAGGCAGCAGTGTTCTCAGGGTTTATAGGGGCTTGACATGTTGTTAGGTTATCACTTAACAGTAGGGTAGGAAGTTAGCCTTACAGTAGTTCCTGAACATTCCAGGGTTATCTGGGGTTCTAGGTTTTATTTTTACTTCAAAGGAGACTATTTCTGTGGTCTGATCTTACCAGAGAGAGAATTACTCAAGAGGGTGTGCAGCACCCTCCCATGTTACTGAGGACCAGATCTAGTACATCCAGGGAATTTGTGCTTACAAAATCCAGGAATATCTGTATCCGCACAATTGGTGTCATACATGATTCCCAGTTAATAGTGGGATAATTAAAGTCACTCATGAATATGGTATTTTGTTGTATGCTGAGTGTTTCCAATAAGTTTAAGTACATGTTATGGGTTTCCTGGGTCATAGAGGGGGTCTGATAGATTGCAAGGAAGTGGTATGGGATTTTGCTTATGGCAATTTAAATGTACAGAAGCTCAAGGGCATCATTCTGTTTGACCAACACTGAGGTATATTTATTTTTTATGTAAATCGAGACACCTTCACCATTAGCCCCAGTCTATGTAGTCTACATGTGTGGAAGGCATTACAGCCTTGCACAGCCTATGTGCTCTCCATGGCTTTAAACAGTGTCTTAGTGATTGCACAGATGTCAGCATTCTCTAGGGTGAGGGGAGCTTGTAGTGAATGGAGGTTCTTGTTTAGACTCATACCACTGAGCAGTAACATCTTCAGATTTTCTTGCTTTTGATTTGCTATTTTGGAAGTACTTTCAGTTTGGCAATGCCCAAAAAGGCACTCTGAAGGAGGACACACTTTTAGGTAATATTCAAATGTCTATAGAGGAGTGGTGCAGGCTATCCTTGTCAAAGCAGCATGATCTGCTGGCCATTGCCTTCCATGCTGACAAATATTGCACCCCCTTAGAATAACACCAGAAACTAAGCCAGTCATTAAAGTCAGTCATATTTTGTTCATATTGTGGCATCATCCTTGGAGATGGTAAAATGCTGCTCATTGTTAAGCTCATACCAGCCTGGGACAGATATTTCAAGAGCTCCATGATGTCTCTCTTTATGTAGTCTAGAGAGGTACATCTTGGGTCATTTACACCCACATGGACTATGACTGAGTCATACTAGTACTTGTGATACAGTGACCTGAGTACGTACATTATACAGTAGATCCTTGCCCCTGATAAGCAACTGACCATGACATTTTCCTTACTCAGGCTGGTGAGTGGGACATTGGTGTGTCTCACAAGAGTTTTCAATGACCAGAATGTTGTATTGTGTAGAGGCTCCATCGGATGTGGCTGTATGTGTTGATGTGGGTGTTGTTTTGAAAGAATGCATTCTGGGCTAATGACGGCATTTGTTATGTGTATTTCATCTAGGAAGTCTTTGGGGTTTAGGAAGGTTACATTTAAGTGCCTCAGCATATGTGAGTCTATCTGTCTAGTTTGTACTGTTTGTGAAGGGAGCAGAGTATGTGCTACTGACAAACTGATTGATATTAGGAGTGCTTTTATGTGAGAGCTTTCCCATGAGTGACATTGTGTAAAGACTTCTTTCACATACTTTATCAGCTTATTTGAGAATTAGCTGATTGTCAGCAAACATTAGGCAATTTCTATATTGCATCATATCCACCAAGCTAGTAACTGAATAGTAAGAAAGTTCATATCCATGGCAACATGTCATTTTTTCCTGGATTGGATGCTTGTGGTGAGAATGCAAAGTAATGTCAGAAGGGTTTTGTTTGCAATTCTGGGAGCAGTGCTTGTCACTGCGAATTAGTTGCCCTGTGTGCAACTTGGTATTGGGGAAATTTCAAGAGTGCTTTTACAGGAAAAATGCCATCTCTAGGTGCCTGTGTCTATACAGAGTACTGCCAAACACTTGAGGAGAAACTAGTAAAGTAAACCCTGTTGATTTCTGGATGAACAATTCAAGGAGATATTCTGAAGTTAATTTAGACAGCAGCTAATCAAGAATTAGCTTTGACGGGAATGATGAAAAGAGGGGAATCACCTGATTGGCTACTACCTGGCTACTACTAGTGCTGGTCTCACCACAGCTTCACACTGCTAAGATACAATGCACCTTTGCTTCTTCTCACACCAGAGGCAAAACAGTAGCACACATCCCAAGATGAGAAGCAGGCCACAGGCTCTTTGGTGATTAATAGTCTTGTCCATGATGATGCAGGTGTTGGTATGCTTTTTATAGACATTTCCTGCAGATGTCTTGAATAACAACCAGACCAACTAGGAAAGTTCCACACAGACACTCGTGTCACAGTCAGAGACAGTCAGGAATCAATGCCTTCTGCTCCTTCTCTCAGCAGAAGCAAAGTATAAGCACAAATTCCAAGCTGGCACGTATGGAGCAGTTAACAGGCTTTCTGGTGATCAGCAGTCTCCAGGAAATAATGTCCATATGCTCCTTCCCTCACCAGGAGCAAAGCAGAAGCACTAATCCCAAGATGACTAATGGGAGGCAGAATGTGGGCTTTCCAATAATTGGTGGTCTTGGACTAGATGTTGCAAATTTTAAAGGTAAGATGGAAAAATGGGTTAATATTCTAAGAGTTTCAGTGTGTACTAAGTAGTTAGATATGAAAGAGGGGGTAACTCAAACTTTAATAATCAAATGGGTGCGCCACTAATTTTAAAAGAACAAATAGATTGGAAGGGGTGGGCACTTAGTATTCTGACTCTATGGAATATAGTAGTATGGTCAATAAATTTAAAGAGCTGAAAGGGAGTGACTTCACAAAATTATGATTTTGTGCTCACTGACAATAGCCAATGAAAGAGGAGAGGGAAGGAAATATGTAGTCAACTTAACATAAGGTGCAGTCAACTAGAGAGACAGTTAAGTTTATCAACACAAATGCACCAGGGTGAAAGGGTAGGAAAATTAATTTCTGTGTGACTCACAAGTGTCACAGCTCTGGTCTCTTTCCTAGTTTAAATATGTATTTGAAAACACACTGTAAAGAATATGCACAACAATATACAAACTAGAAGAAGGCAATGAAGCAATACAATTAATAAAAAGGTAAAAATAAACTAAGGAAAACAGAAACCGGAACAACACACCAGACCTGGTTCCAAAACAACACAAAGCTGTGTGAAAAATCTTGAATGAAAAGGCAGTAATTCTGCAACCCGGCTATGAACAATGTAGGTACTTAACCTAGTCCCAAAGCAACACAAAGCTGGATAAAAATCTTGAATGAAGAAGCAGTAAATCTGCTAACCAGCTATAAACGATGTAGGCACTTGTACCATGAAGAAAGTGGAGTTCCAGCTTAGATATACAAAGTCCTTCCTTAAATAAACGATGGTAGACACGATGAATTCACCACAAAAAGCTTTAATGAACAGATGCAAAACACCAAGCGCTTTCGCCTGGACACTTCCAGGCTTTTTCAAGGTTAAAAAACTATTGTGGCCAGTCAGTATTTATACATTTGATAATCGGCCAATTAAGCTGTTAAGTTGTTAATTAGTTAAAAAAGGAACAATCACCTCTTAAAGTGCAATAGTACTAAGTTGTTACTAGTGTTTTACTTCGTTTAAGCCAAGTGTGCTGACAAAATTATACATGTAAAAATGTAAAATATGTAACTGTATAAAATCTCAGTCACAGCTAGATGCACATATAAAATCATGATTGATCTCTCTTAAATCAACTAATGTATTGTGCTGATATATCCATAAATATATAGACATTTATATAATTATTTATGTAATATCTAATATTAAAAACAAATTAAATAGAAAAATGTTTGAAAATAGTAAAAACACAAAAAAAATAATAAATAAATTTTATGTTAAACAATAAAAAGTATGTTATGTCATAAAAATAAATGTAACTATGCTCACATTATCAAAAAAATTATATACATGTGTATTTCATTAAAAAATGACAATAAATTCATAATTTGTTTCTTCTCATTTTCAATATGCTGTTTATACTAATGGTTTCATTCATACCTGGCTTTCTTGAAGCATCTAATTTAATTTGCCAGGTTAACTCTCTAGTCTCTAAGTAAGTTTCCCAGTCACCTCCCCTGGGGTCACTGGTAACTTGTTCTAAGACAAAGAATTTTAAACACATATTGTTACAAATGAGAGAATGTTTAAAGAAAGCATTTGTATTCTTCCTTTTTTCAATTTCGTATATGTGCTCATATATTCGTTTTCTTAGTGATCTGATGGTTTTTCCAATATAAAAACCATGACAGGAGGTACAAATACCTAAATAAATTATACCCATTGTATTGCAATTGTAATGCCCCAATGCTCTCATGGTGCAGTTCCTGGCTGGAATGAAAATTTTTTCAGCGTTTAATAAGAAAAATAAAAATAAACTAAGCTTTCCCTCACAGCAGTCTATGTCAGTCTGAGTGAGCTTTTCCAGTAAAGCTTTAAAATGTTTTATTTTACCGCCTAGCTCTACCCTCATTATACAGGTTATTAACCTTAATTGACCATTTCTAATTTCTGTGTGACTCTCAGGAAACACAGCACTGATCTCTTTCCTAGTTTAAATAAATTGAAAGCAGAATACTATTAAAACACAGAGTAAAGAAAATACACTACAATATACAAAACAGAAGAAGACAATCAAACAATATAAATTACAAGAAAGCAAAAACAAACTAACCATTTTTATGTATGAATATCAATGTGTTGCATCAGGCAAACATGCAATAGGGAGTTCTTTAATTAATAGAATACAGTTTGTTTTTTGTAAAATCTGCTTGCATTCAGAGATTTTTCCCTTAGCTTTTATTTCTTGCCCTAAGGCAATCAATTAGTGTCACCAAAAGAATCAATTATTTCAAATAAAGCTTCTTACTACTGAATAGCTACATGTTTTAATACTCATACGAATCTTAAAGACAAAAACTCTGATTTTTAGTTTTTGGCAAAGGTTCATTTTTTTTTCTTTATTTGCCTCTACATCAGTACTCTCTCTGGACTTCAAAATGTCAATGAGTCCTGAAACATAGATACTGAACAGCCAAAAAATCAGACTTACATATACTAAGTACAAGGTGCCATTTCTCAGACTATTCCCTTTTTTAACCGATGTGGGAAGCATGCCCCACCCCAGCAAAAATAATTTTAAGGAGAAGATTGATTTTTGAGATTCACTCTTCTCCTGGTTTTCGGTCTTTTTTTCTGGATTTTCAGCACTCAGCATCTTGAGTGCCTACATTTCAACTGGGAGCTCTCTGATGCTAACGCTATAGGCTTTGCTCCTAATCTCTCTAAGCTCAAATAATACCATGCCTCTGTAATCTTTGCACTCAGCTCTCCATTGCAAGATGATCAGATTCTTCTCTTCCTCAAAGCTTCCCACAAACGTTTAACCCAGCTACCTCACTTTTCTCTCCTAGAGATCCACCAGTCCCTCTAAAGGTGCATAATTCTGTTCTTCGTTTTTTTTTTGTTTTTTTTTTTACTTTTATTGTCACTTTCTCTTGACAACTCAAGACCAGAAGCATAATGTTTATGTTATATACTCAAGATTTTCAACACTTTTGCTGAAACTAAACTGAAACTAAAGCATTGTTAGTGGTAGGTCCAAACACAATGTCAGGCTCTACATATCGCTCATTTTCAACTGTCTGCGTTCCAGATTAGGCTCATATTCTGAACTCTTTCCACCTTTTTTTCTCATTCATAAGAGGACCTCGCTCCTTTATTGTCTTCCTAACACCTGAATTTTACTAATCCACCTAAGTTACACAGAAACCATTTTTGAAAGCACATAAAAGCTATATGGCCAATCTAGTCTTGTCTTTTACTTATTTGATAAACTTGGTCCTCCTGTCTAACAGCTTATCCTAATCAAAATAGCATATTCCCACACACAGTGACTGAGAGGATGAAAAGCTGTCACATGCATTCTTGAATCCAGTCAATGTTTTTCAGACTAAAATGCTACTCAAATCATCTACCACCCTATCAAGGAAAGGGTCTACTACACTAAACCGACAGCACACAACACCGACAGCCACAACACTGACACCACAAGAACAAAACCACAAAAACACGAAAGTTCACATGCCCGACAAACCACAAGCCAGACAGTTAACAAAACAAAAAGTTCGCTGTTCCACACAACACACACACAACACAAGCACACCAACAACCTGAAAACCTACACTACACCTTACACACAACTATCTATGCACTAACCTTAACCCAAACCCTAACCCTAAGGTCCGTCACTATTGCACACTTACCTTACCCGCACCCTAACCTTAACTCACTTAATTCACCCCTAACCCTCAAGTCCCTCACTATCTCACACTTAACTTACCCACACCCTAACCCTAAGTCCCTCACTATCCCACACACACCTTACCCGCACCCTAACCCTAAATCCCTCACTATCGCACACTTATCTTACCCGCACCCTAACCCTAAGTCCCTCACTATCGCACACTCACCTTACACGCACCCTAACCCTAAATCCCTCACTATTGCACACTTACCGAGTCGCACTCACACATTTCCCATGTTGGTGTTTTCGCTGTCGGAATTACACGTTGTCGGTTATCTGCTCTGTCGGTCTTCTGGCTTTGGTGATGTGATTGTCGATCTTCCGAGCTGTCGGTCTACCGTAGGGAACCCCAAGGAAATCATATTTCCTTATATAGTCAGTCACCTACTCTGTTTCCTTAAACTTTGAAAAATAGCACTTGTTTTGTCTCTCAGGATTCCTCTGAGTTACTTAAAGCATTCATGTTGGTCTTGCCTCCTTTCTTTACGATCATACAGGATAAGCTGCTTTATGTTGTGGTTATAGCGGCAGAGTGTCGCACTTTCCTCCTGCACTATGTCGCTGTCCTCATTATGTTATTATATTGATGAAGTCTCCAGAGCTGCACATAATACTTTAGACTACTAACAGCCACCTACAAAGATGTGCAACAGTTTCTTATTTTCTACTACTGTTGCTTCTTTCCCTTTATCCCGATATTAAACTTGTCATTCTTGTTATTTCTCATAGTGCCTGCTAAGCTTTAACTCATATGATACGATATCTAAGATCTCTACAGTTTCCTTATAAATACCTCCTACCCCTACCAAACTCTATATGTCCTTCCTCAGCTTCTTGAGACTCAGATGCTTTATTTTGCATTTTTGTATTATATTTTAGCTGCCTTATTTTTGTTCCTCCTGCAAAGTCTCTTCTTACAGTTTCTGTGCATTCCTTTGTATCAGCACTGCTGCAGAACTTTGTGACATCTGCAAAACAGCAAACTTTTACTTTCAAGTACTTTAAAATGTCCCTTATAAAAGCACTATAAGGAGTCCGCCTCAGTAGCATCTCCTGTTGTACCTTGTAAATTATCACTGCTTTATCTGACTGAACTCTGTTTACTATAACCTTCTGTTTTCCATTGTATAACAAATGTTTTACCTGTGTTACCTAGGAGCCATTCCAGATCTGTCTAATTTGTTTTTGTTTTTGTATATTCCTTACATGACTGGACTTGTGTAACCACCCAGCTTAATTCCCCTAGTCACTTCTCTGACCTATCCTTTCCCCCTGCCAACCTGGGCTGTTATCATCATCTGTGACAACAGTCAAGTACCAGATGGTGCCATTATCCTTGACAGGTTTAGAGGTTTTGCTGTACTTCTTAGCCCCTCTCCTGGTGATTACCTTGTATGCTCATACCTTGGCAGGACCTTGCAGGCCCCCTGTGTATGAGTGAGCTTCTGCAATCCTGCTGAGAGGGTTACCACACATATGTATGGTACTGTGAAGCTAGGCACATGTCCCTAGGCCATCTGCTATATAATCCATACTCCAATTTCCACTAGGTCAGCAGTGCCACAGACTGAATCACTTCCTTGCCCTTTACAACACAATCAAGCCAGTGATGGCCACTCACTCCCACATGCCCTCAGTGGATCCTTCTTGCCCAGGCTACTACTCAGTCCCAGGATGTCTGGATTAAGAATTTATCCCTATGCACCATACAGACAGCCTAATTACAGTTTTATATTCCTTAAGTAGTCCATTCTCACTGCCCCTATAATGCATTACTGATTTAAGAAAACTATTAAATTTACTTTGGCATACCCTTCCTCTTCTCAAGCCAAGTTGTCTTGTTCCCTGAGCAATACATACATACAGCTAATCTCTATTACATCAGTTCAGCAGCGTTCTCTACCACTGAGGCTGAATTGACTGTTTGATAGTTTTAAGACACCTTGTTCACATTCTTGTGAAAAGGAATCATGCCTGCATTTTCTTCTGCTTTAAATTATATACTTTTATGTCTCCCTCCTTCTGTGTTTCCTTATATTTGTGTAACTTTTTCCTTCATCTTCAAAGCCACTTTCTTTGAGGACCAGAGTGATTTTTCTTTCTATAGGAACTGAGCTTTAGCATCATGTAAAGGTTTACCATTTATTTCTTGCCTATTCTTTCTGAGATAGTTAAACATTTTGTCAAATTTTGTCTTCCTGAACTCCAGAACTCTTTGCTTTCAGGAGTTAATGATCATTTTTCCCAAATGATGCCCACTTCCAGGTCTGATATCACCCCACTTCTCCATTTGACAACATCAGGTCTAAGTTTATTTTTTAATGTGGAGGGGCCGATGTTAGCAATCTGTTGCTTGCAGGGCATTATGATGCTAGGTGTGGCACCAATCAAGGTGTTCCAGTTAACATGCAGCTTATTGAAGTCCCACACAATCAATAATTCATCCCCTGTTTTCAGTCCCCATTTCATATCCTTGTGCTGCTAGCTATCCTGCCATACTCAGTATGCAGTTAACTAAAGTGCTTCTTTGTGCTTCACTTGCATGTTCTGTGGCTATGAGACCCATCCATTAATACAGAGCTACAACCTGTCTTACATATTGTTTGCAAACCACAATATATTTACTTCCTAGTCATAGTTCTCTGTGTACCAAGTTTGTATTACTGCCATAGAATCAACTTGTTATTCATCTATCAATCCCACAAGTTCAGATTACTTTTGTTTAGACTGTAGCTATTGGCATGCATCACCTTCCATGTTACTACTGCCTTCTTTTTATTTTGCATTTTTCTTCCATTAAGCATGTGTCCTGTCCTGCAGTTGTCTACACATCTGCAATGTACTTTAGTAGATATTTAGATGTTGTGTGTGTGTGTGGGGGGAGGGCAAGACTTCCTTGATACTTTGACGTCTCTTCACTTGGATCAATTGCATTTTTGTCAATGAAATCATTCTACTGATCATTTAGGATCCTGTTTCCCCTAGACCTACGTGAACCATTATATCACTATAGTCCAGTTTCCTTCCAAGTGCATTCTGAGGAAGGAAGCATGACAAAAGCTGCCATGTTGCCACTGAAGGTAATGCTACTCAATGCTAGAAGTCTAAACCTCAAAATGCACTCTCTCGAGGCACTCCTAAAAATGGAGAACATCGATATCTGTGCAGTAACTGAGACCTGGTTCACGGCTCCAGAGAGCACCCCTGCAATACCAGGCTCCAACTCTTACCACACTTTTCAGCCACCAAACCAGGACCGAAACACTAAAGGTGGAGGAGTGTCTATATTCACCAAGGATATTCACACTACCAGGCTAGTTGCCCAACACAATGCGTCTGAAATTCTCCAGGTGCAACTAACACTAAGTAAGACTGCAATCCAAACTGTAGCTTGCTACAGATCCCCCACCATGCCCCAAGATTCTCACTACACCTTTCTAAACATACTGGAAAATATTAAGATACAACCAAACACCCTAATACTGGGTGATTTCAACTACCCTGCCATTAACTGGGAAAACTACTCATGTACCAACACCTTTGTCCAACGGTTCTTGAAATTTATAAATTCCAACGCCCTGGATCAACTAATCCATAGTCCCACCAGGGGCTCCAATATCCTAGACCTGGTCATTACCAACATGGGAAATCAATGCTCCACACCTATGGTCACCCCCTCGTTGGTCAGGTCTGACCATAAGCTAATCACCCTTAACATCCACACCCCATCCCCAGTAAGGAAACCTCCATAAAAAACTTCTCCAAAGCCAACTTCATGCTACTCAAGTCAGAAGTGACAAACTTCATGACACCCATGCAGACAGGAACTGAAAGTTTGACTGCTGAATCCTACACTAAGGGACTGTACGAACACATCCACTCATGCTTGAATCGTGCCATCCCAAATAGAACCAAGATGCTCTCCTCCAAAAAAAGGAAGCCAATCTGGTCCCCTGCCATAAACAAACTTTACAACAAAAGGAAGAAACTGTTGCAGAAAAAATACCAGGATGCAAAAAACTCCCTTACCAGCCTCAGTAAGAAGCTGAGATCCCTCATAAAATCCTCCAAAGCTAGTTACGAAAATAAGATTGCCAAAGATTCCAAAGACAACCACAAGGCATTCTATAACTGTGTCAAGAATCTAAATGGCAATGCTCAGATCTGCTCTGAGCTACAAAAGAATGGCATTAAATATACTGATCCTAAGGATATTTCCAATATCCCAGCAGATCAATTCAGTGCCAACTTCACTCCCCTCACACCCCCTAAACGGCCCATCTCAGTACCGGAAGATTGCCAAATTCCAGTAATAATGGCCACACAGGTAAAAGACGCACTCTCCAAAGCTAAGAATACAGCATCCATGGGGCCAGATGACATCCCGGGCTGTGTACTACATGAACTACAAAATGAACTGGCACCTCACTTAAGTGTCATGTTTAATCATAGCCTCACCTCAGGCTTTGTGCCCACTGAGTGGTGCACAGCTACAGTTATCCCACTCAACAAGGGGGGATCCACCTTGGATCCCAGGAACTACTGCCCCATCAGTCTGACGAGCCTGATCTGCAAGGCCATGGAACATATTATCATGGAATTTATAAACAAAGACATTGGCAACCTTCAGACACTGAACCCCACCCAGTTTGGGTTCGTGAAGGGCCAATCTTGTCTCCTGAACCTGACTGACTTCTTCTAATCAGTCTCCAGAGCCATGGATGAGGGTAAGGTGGTCCACACAGCCTAGCTGGACCTCGCCAAGGCCTTTAACACCATCCCCCACTCTGGAATCATAGATAGACTTACTAAGCTGGGCATTAATCCCTACATCACTTGATGGGTTGCCAACTGGCTTACTGACAGAACCCACACTGTAAAAGTAGCCGACTCCAAATCCATCTCCAGATAAGTGACAAATGGAGTACCTCAGGGTTCAGTCCTGGAACCGCTCTTGTTTGGCATCTACTTCTCTGAAGTACAGGCCAACACTAAGGGACTCTAGCTAACAAAGTTCGCAGATGACTGCAAACTGGGAGCCATTACTGAATCCCCAAATGATGTGGGTACTCTACAAAAGGGCCTTACAGAAACAGATGCTTCATGCCAGAGCCATGGGCTCAAGCTCAATGCCAAGAAATGTATAGTCATCCTCTTTGGGAAAAAACATGTACCCGTGAATTACCACATAGGTGGCAGCATACTAAACACCGAAAGTGTGATAACAGACTTAGGGACACAGATGGACAGTGGTCTCACCTTCGATAACCACATCGCCACAACAATCAGGAAATCCTTCTATGTGGCACACCTCATCACTAAGGGCTTTTCATCCAGAGAAAAGGAGGGCATTGTCCCACTGTACTCATCCCTCATTAGACCCATTATAGAATACAATGCCCCATTTAGTATGTACCTCTCAAGACATCTGCAACAGCTGGAAAGGCTGCAGAAATACCTCACTAAAAGAATCACAGGCCTAAAGCAGATGCCTTACGCTGACCACCTTAAAAAACTCCAGCTATACTCTGTCGCATATCGTCTACTCAGAGGCAATCTCTGCTTAACATACAAGGCCATGTCAAACCCAAAGCTGTTGGACATGCTACACTTAAAAAAATCCCAATCCCTCAGAGCCACATGCTCCAGGGATCTAAACCTTGTCATCACAATAAACAAAACATGCTGGATGGATAGGTTTCTGACCCAGAGACTCCCCAGACTCTGGAATAGATTGCCCATACATGTCAAGCAGAGTGCCTCTTTGGCCCTCTTCAAAAGGAATCTTGACGATTGGATGGGAGAAAGGAAATTTACCCCAGGGATCACATCAGTAACTCTGCTAGACAGGGGTCCAGGGAAGTAAATAGTGTGGGAAGAAATAGCCAGGGAATTGTTATGGCTAGGCTTGTATAGGCCCTACGGCCGATAGCCTAGTACCAACCTATGAACCTATGTTTGATGCTCAAAAGTGTGAACAGTAAAACATGAATAGGTTATATTATATGCTAACTCCAAGACTACAATATCTCAGAGAATCTCCCTTTCTGTGAGGTACACAGATCCTACATTGTTTTCCTTCTACTCAAGCTTCCTTACATTAGCAGTTTATTTTAACCCGATACTAAGAAAGTTTGTAGTCCTATGTTTGTAATAAAGGAGAATACAACTGAGTTGTGAAATATTTTGCTATGGAGAATATCTTCATTTCGTACTTACCTGATTTGTTAATCTTTTGATATTTCCCTAGTATAAACGTCAACTGTTTAATTTCTCACTGCCATTAAAATTACGCTGACTGTGACTTCAGTATCTGTGAAATGATGTGTGCGAAGTTACACTCACTATACCCTAGTTTAAATACATTTTTACACTTGATAAAAATACACACAAGACAGTCAGTTGACCTGCAATATGTACTGCATTGTGTAAGAAGGTACAACGTGTTATGAATTACTGCTGAATTACTGAAGGCAGTCTTTCTCAATTAAAATGGCACTTAAAGTCTTGTCCTGTCTTCTTTAAAACAAGGTACTTTAAATAATCTCTTGTAGAGGTGCAGCTGTTTTGTCTGACTTTATCAGCTAGACTGAGGGCAGGCCACACTCTGGTATCTTGACACCATCAGTCCTGTGAAGGCTGCCTGAGAGCAGAGTAGTGATTATGAGACTGAGTGTTTAAGCTGCTGATAATGTTTTATCTGAGGTTAGAATATGCTATACATTTATCATGTCAGTGTGACAAGAACCAATCAAACACCCACTGACAGAGTTCCATCACAGCCTGTTTTTCCATCAGAGTTTGGCAAATAACACTGCAGCTTTAATGGGAGGTGGGAGTAAGTACTTAATAGCTAAAAGACATACAATGCAAATAAAGAGCTTAATCCTGCCTAGCTTTTGCACATAGAATTTTTAAATACTCCCTAATTTAATTGTAGTATATCTGCAGACATTTTTTCGTAAACATCACCCCCCATCCCACACAAGCTTGAAAATCTTGCCTAGTTTTACAACAATCATTACTGCAGCCACAGTTATAAATGCATACTACCCACGTACGTATCAGACTTTCAGTGGTGAATTTGTGTTTCTTTCTTTTTTGAGTTATGTTGTTCTGCTACTGTTGTCTTTCACCTTCTTTTTGTGTCTCATCTCCTCTGAACTATATTGCTGTTTCGTGCAGTATACCTAGAAATGCACGTCTACACTGACAACACCGAGCAGACATAGTGTGTCCTTCTGTGATACCACTGGCACACTGGGAAAGGAATGGTGGCCCCAAAGGGCATTCTGCACAATGACACCTTCAGTGAAGGCTGAGGACTTCACATGCAATGTCAAAGCTCACTAGGCAGAATAGAGTTTCACAAGTAGGGACACCCCCTCCCTGCTCTACTGCATGTGCCAAGCTTAGATTCTTCAAGGTAGTAAGGATGCATTAATACTAATATCCCCAACACATCAGCATGGCAAATGGGTGTGTCTCCGTCAAACCTCAGGTGTCAGCTGTACATAACGATTAAAGAAAAAAAGAATAACTGTTTAGCGGAAACAGAATCCAGACACATTTGAAAAAAAAAACACAGTAAGGAACAATGAAAGTAAGTTTGAAATCTGGACTGCACATATCTTTGTCATATTTGTCCTCACCATCCTCTTTCTACATTATCTTTTTAAATCTTTTATCACAGATTTTTGGCCATTTTAGTTACTTTCCTTTAATAAGTTTTGGTCCTCTTTATAAGCTGTTTAAGATACGGTAGCCAGAATTAGACACAGTTCATCAGATGAAAAACTGCTATAGGAAAGCCATATGTGACTCCCCTCCTCCCATTTATGCAGTACTTCTGAACATACTCAGTTGAGTACATGTTCTTCCAAGTTGTTTAAGAAGCTTATGGTTCACACAGTCTAGAACATCTAGAACTATTTCAGCTAATGCCTTCAGCATAGATCTATACCCAGCATGGTTAGGGACAAGAATATTCCTTTAAAAGTATTGTCTTTTGTGACTGAAAGAGGAAACAGGTAAAAAAGTTAACATATTAAAATGCAAGGAGCAGAATTTGCACAGTCACATGCATTTTTTACTTTAGGATGATGAGGTAAAGTAAGGTAGGATATCAGAACAAAATAAGAATTTCTGCTTACACTCCTGATGGCACTACTATTCCTTTGGATTTCAGCATTTTTCCTGGCTCACCGTCTTTGCTCCCACACTGTCCTATTCTCTTAGCTAAACAGTATCAGACAAGGCTGTTTCTTGGTTTGCTTGCTGTTTAATGACTGCATGTATTCTGTTAGTGTTTTTGCCATTCAGTAGCATTGTTTTATAAACACAGATGTGTGTGACTGAGAGGGAAGGTTATAGTTAACTCCTGTTTCCAAGAAGATATCCAATTCCATATTTGATTCCTCTGCTATAAAACGGAGGTGGCAAATAACCCCAGTTTCTCCCCAGTGGGGTACCATCTTTGTTTTTCTGCTGTAAATTTATACTCATCTCAGCACTGAATCACAAATGCCATGTTCATCAACACAATTGGTGTTTTTATGTCTCTATATGTGTTTTCCATCTTCTAGATCTACTAATTATATGTGAATGCACATCCAAGAAAACATACATTTCTTTTCCCATTCATCTACAATGCCACTTATAATAACAGCATTATAAAAACATCAGCTGTAACCAGTAAGTAGTTAACTCACGTTGCTTCTTGTGTTGCACAAACAGATGTCACTTTACACTCTTCTGTTCATTCATTTGCCTTCTGCTAGCCAGGAGGGCTCACTGGGGCCTCCTGGTCCTTTTTGAAGGCATAATACAGAGTGGCACTTACAATGTATCTAATATAAGGCACTTTGGGAATGCTGGTCCCCACTCACCATGCAATGTTACATTAGATTAGGAATCCAAATATCTCATGTGGATGAAGAATCCATTTTTGGTAAAAAGTTAAACAATCTTATCCACGTTATAAATTTCAGCCAGAACCAAGGACAATAAAGAAATGCAAAAAACACAGATTACATTATAACCAAAACTAGTTATAAATATCTGACAACAGCATTGTAATTTATGCTAACAACAGTTAAAGGATCTACTTCCTTGAAACTTTGTAACCATACCATTCCTATTGCCATTACGTAACATAAGTGCCACCCACTTTTAATATCTACATACATACATACAAATATTTCAAGCATGGGCTTTAATGCCCTTCTAGCATGCCAATATACCAAAACATTTGTTTCCATAATTAGTGTCCAGGCCGTTCTTAAAAATATCTAAACTAGTACTTGCTTTAATGTAATTTGGTAGTCTGTTCCATGCATCAGCTGCTCTGTCAGAGAACCAGTTCGTACACTTCTCATTCCTATAGAATCTCCTACATAGGTTATCTGATGATTCTCTAGTACTTTTTGATAACCCCAAGCATTCCCAAAGGTAGTTGTCACTAAATGCCCTGTATACCTGAATAAGATCTCCTCTCATATATCTGTAGGACATATTGTACAAGTTCAGATATTTTAGTCTTTCATAATAACTTAAATGTTCACATCCATGCATGCCCTTGGTATATTTCCACTGTACTCTTTCCAGTTTATTCATGCTTGTTTTATTATAGGGTTTCCATATTGTTATTCCATACACAAGTTTGGGTCTAATGTACCTAACAATGACTTCACCATTTTTGATTTCCTAGACTTTATAAATCTTTTTATACAACCTATAGTTCTATAACTATCATTAACCAATTGGTTGATAGGATTAGAAAAACTCATAGCTGAATCTACCCATATACACAGGTCCTTAAATGAGTCTACAGTTTCAATCACTGTGTGCTGTATTAAATATTCAACTTTCAATTTATGTCTTCCAAATCTCATTTGCTTAGCTTTTGATATATTTATCAGCATATTATTCTCTTGTGCCCAAATGGTCACTTTAGTAAAGTTATTTTGCATACATGCCTTATCCATAACACATGTAATCAGTTTACCCAATTTCAGGCCATCTGCATATAGACTGCAGAACACCTCAGATTAAGAAGTTAGGTCTGAAAGATACAATCTAAACAAGTAAGGGCCTAGGACAGAGCCCTGTGGGCCACCCTGACTGTAACCATCAAGAGTATAAGCAGAAATTCTTATTGTATGATGAGTGGGGCATGGCATTCCCAAAGTGCATAATTTTAGATACATTGTAAGTACCACTCTGCATTATGCCTTCAAAAATGGCCAGGAGACCCCAGTGAGCCCACCTGGCTAGCAGAAGGCAAATGAATGACTGTAACCAAGGATTTCACCCGTCCAGTTGCTGTATGATACTTGCCATGTCCTATTTGTAAGCCATGCAGCTATCCATCTTATCAAGACTGAGTGGGCTTATCGGCTGATAAGTATATTTTTTGGCCATTTTTAACTATTCAGAGTTGAATAAAACAACAATTGAGTTCAGTTCAGAATACACTTTGAATAAATTGCATTTATTTAAACTTTATTTGCTTTAATATTGCTACACCCTCAAGTGTGCTAGCTTGTACTACACTTGAATTTTTTTTGGTGATGTTTCAGCTGCTTTTCTGTAAAAAAAAAATCTAAGTTTGTTTCCTGCCTTTCCTGTAACTAGCCTAGTCCAGATACAGATTTGTTGTATCCAGGACTGTTTGTAAGCTTCTGAGCCCCCCAAGCCTATCTGTGTTGGAGGGAAGCCTTCTAGCTTATCAGTGGGAGTGGTAAGCACTAGGTACCCTATCTACCACAAGAGGAGTGGTTTCTGGCCCAGAAAGTGTGGCTTATTGGCTGTTTGGGTAGTTTTTCCATCTCTTTCAACTTTCTGGTTTAAAAGCCCACATTTGCACTTGTTTCCCACCTTTCCTGTAACTAATCTAGTCCAGATACAGATTTGCTGTATCCAGGACTGTTTGTAAGCTTCTGAGCCCCCCAAGCCTTTCTGTGTTGGAGGGAAATCTTCTAGCTTATCAGTGGGTATGGTAAGCACTAAGTAGCCTATCTACCACAAGAAGAGTGATTTCTGGCCCAGAAATTGTAGTTTATTGGCTGTTTGGGTAGTTTTTCCATCTCTTTCAACTTTCTGGTTTAAAAGCACTCGTTTGTGCTTTTCCCGCCTTTCCTGTAACTAGTCTAGTCCAGATACAGAATTGCTGTATCTGAGCCCCCAAAGCCTTTCTGTGCTAGAGGGAAGCCTTCTAGCTTATCGAGATAGCCTATCTACCACAAGAGGAGTGGTTTCTGGCCCAGAAATTGTAGTTTATTGGCTGTTTGGGCAGTTTTTCTATCTCTTTCAACTTTCTGGTTTAAAAGCCCACATTTGCACTTGTTTCCCACCTTTACTGTAACTAGTCTAGTCCAGATGCAGATTTGCTGTATTCTGGACTGTTTGTAAGCTTCTGAGCAGTGCCAAAGTCTGCTCTTCAAATTTTCCCTTAGATCTGCTAGTTCTCTCCTCTCCTGCACTTTTACTAGCTTATTAGTCTAGCACTTTACCAGACTTCTTATTGCAATTATTGTAGCACACAAAAGTGCTACCAGCACTAAACATTCTACAAGGAAACAGCTCTAGTACTTATTATTAATGCCCACCCCTCCAGGCATGTCTAAAGGTCAGTTCCCTGTGCTTTCTTCTATTAACCTGGTGAACTTGGGCATCCTGAGGCAATGAAGCAACTGCCTCATGTACACTGACAACCCTCTCCTCTTACCTCCCAATACTCAGAATTGCAAGATATGGACTTATATATCCAAACTGGAAGCTACACAGCTGGTCAAGAGGAGAAGGTCAACACTTGCACCAACCACATGGAACATATAGCCCTCCAGAACACACACCAGCACTGCCTTCACATAAAAACACAAACCACACATCCACCTTCACAGAGGCTCGCAATAAAAATCTACCCAAACAGCAGAGACCTCCAAGGCAAAAACGCACTTGACCACCAAAACACAACACTAATCACGAGACACATAACTCTCCTAAACAGTGTGCCACTCAACCAAAGCCCCTAAGGAAAACAGCATACCCAACACACTAGTCATAGGTGACTTGATAGTGAGACACACTGATGTCCCACTCACTAGGTTGAACAAGGAGAAAGTAACAGTCAGCTGTCTGTCAGGAGCCAGGATCTGCTGCATAATGCACACACTCAGGTCCCTCTACAACAGGTACAAATATGTCTCTGTCATTGTATATGTGGGTGTGAATGACTTAAGATGTACCTCCCTGGACTACATGAAAAGAGACATGGAGGAGCTCTTGGATTATGTAGCCCAGGCGGGTATGACTCTAGCCCTGAGCAGCATCCTACCATCACCCAGAATGATATCACAGTACAAGCAGAAAATGACTGATTTCAACAATTGGCTGTTTCTGGTGTCATTCTAAGGGGATCCAGTATCTGTCTGCTTGGGATGACATGATTGACAGATCTAGATGCTTTGTCAGAGATGGCCTGCATCTGTCACCCCTGGGCTTCCAGATACTGGCCAAGGCTCTTGCCACCCCTATAGTGCCTTTTTAGGTGGTGTTCCAAAGACCAAATTACCAACGAAACAGCTACAAAGAAATGCAATCTGAGGGTCATGCTGTTCAGTACTAGAAGTAGAAATCTCAACATTTACTCACTTGAAGCACTCCTTAAAATGAAGAACATCGACATTTGTGCTGTAACAGAGACCTGGTTCAAGCCAGCAGAAAGCATCTCTGCACTACCAGGCTATATCTCATTCCACACCTTTCGGCCCCAGAACATGGAATGAAGCAACAAAGGTGGTAGTGTTTCCATATTTATAAAGGATGCACACACCTCCAGGCTGGTGGCCCAACATAACGCATCTGAGATAATTCAAGTGCAGCTAACATTGGGTAAGACAACGATTCAGGTCATAGCCTGCTACAAGTCCCCAACCTTGTCCCAAGACTCACAATCCACATTCATAAGCACCCTGGAGAATATTAGGGTCCAACCTAATACTCTCATACTGGGTGACTTCAACTACCCCTCCATTAACTGGGAAAACTACTCATGTACCAATACACTTGCCCAACGTTTCCTGGAATTCACCAATTGCAATACCCTGGACCAGCTCATTCTTACCTCCACTAGAGGTAGCAACATCCTTGATCTGGTCATTACTAACATGGGCAACTGTTGCTGTACACCAGTAGTCAACTCCTCCCTGGTTAGATTCGACCACAGACTAATCACCTTGGAAATCCACATACCTCCCACTCCCACCCCCGCAAAGGTAACCACCATGAAAAACTTCTCCAAAGCTAACTTTGGGCTCCTAAAAACAGAGGTGGCTAATTTTACGGCACCCATGCAAATGGAGAATAGTTGCATGACTGCAGAATCATACACCAATGCACTGTACGAACATGTACACAAATACATGGATCTCGCCATACCCAATGAAAGCAAGATGCTCTCCTCCAAAAAAAGGAAGCCAATCTGGTGGCCCCCTGCCATAAACAAACTCTACAACAGAAGGAGGAACCTGATGCAGAATAAGGTGAAGTCACAAGACTGGAAAAACTCCCTTATCAGCCTCAACAAAAAGTTGAGGTCCCTCATCAAATCCTCTAAAGCTAGCTATGAAAACAGAATTGTAGCAGATAGTAAAGTCAACCACAAGGCCTTCTATAGTTATGTAAAGAATCTCCACAGCAATACCCAGATTTGCTCTGAGCTACTGCACAATGGTACCTCCTATACCAAGCCAACAGATATTGCCAATATACTGGCCGACAGATTCACTGCCAACTTTACCCTTCTCCCCCTCCCCCCTAAAGGACCAATCACAATACCAGTAGATTGCCAGACACCCAGTATTACTGCTACACATGTTAAAACAGCACTGTCCAAGGCCAAGAATACAGCTTCTATGGGACCTGTCAATATCCCTGGCTGTGTTCTACATGAACTACAGAGTGAACTGCCACCACACCTGTGTGCCCTGTTCAGTCACAGCCTCACCTCAGGCTTTGTCCCTACCAAATGGCCCACTGCTACAGTCATCCCTCTTTACAAAGGAGGAGCGACTACAGACCCTGGGAACTATCACCCCATTAGCCTGACGAGTCTGATATGCAAAGCTATGAAACACATCACAATGGACCTAATAAACAAGGATACAGGGAATCTCCAAACTCTGGATCCCACACAGTTTGGTTTTGTGAAGGATAGATCATGCCTGCTCAACTTGGTTGACTTGTTTGAGTCAGTCACCAGAGCTGTGGATGAAGGTAAGGTGGTTCATACAGCCTACCTTGATCTGGCCAAGGCCTTTGATACCATTCCTCACTCAGAAATCATAGAAAAACTCACCAAGCTAGGCATCAACCCCTATATCACTAGATGGGTTACAAACTGGCTCACAGATAGAACCCACAGTGTGAAAGTAGCTGACTCCAAGTCAGACTGCCGACCAGTCATGAGTGGAGTCCCACAGGGTTCAGTCCTGGGTCCTCTCCTGTTTGATATTTACTTCTCTGACATCCAGGCCAACACGAAGGGACTCTGGCTGACAAAGTTTGCAGAAGATTGCAAGCTGGGAGCTATTATTAGCTCCCTAAGTGATGTTGGCATCCTACAGAAAGGCCTCACTGAGACCAACAACTGGTGTCAGAATCATGGCCTTAAGCTCAATGCCAAAAAATGTGTCATCATCCATCTTGGGAAAAACCCAGTTCCACTGAACACAGAAGGCATTATAAGAGATCTGAGAACACAGGTTGACAGCAACTCTCTTTTGACCACCACATTGCCACTGTGGTCAGAAAGTTCATCTATGTGGCACATCTCATTACTAAGGGTTTTCCATCCAGGAAGAAAGAGGTCATTGTCTCCCTCTACCTTCCCTCATTAGGCCAATCATTGAGTACAATGCCCCATTTGCCATGTACCTCACTAAACACCTGCAACAACTGGAGAGGCCACAAAAGTACCTCACAAAGAGATCCTAGGCCTTAAACACTTGTCCTATATGGACAGACTCAAAACAAAACTCCAGCTATTCTCTGTCTCATATTACCTACTTAGAGGTGATCTCTGCTTGACTTACACAGCCATGTCTGACCCAGCTCTGTTAGAAATGCTACATCTTAAGAAATCCCAATCCCTCTGCACCACACACTTCAGAGACCTCAATCTCATTACCACAATCAACAGAACATGCTGGAGGGACAGGTTCATAACCCAGAGACTGCCCATGCTATGGAATAGACTCCCCATACATGTCAAACAGAGCACCTCACTGGCCCTCTTTAAGAGAAATCTTGATGAGTGGATGGAAAATAGAAAATTCACCCTGGGGATCACTCCAGTGGCTCTACTCGACAGATGCACTGGGAACTAAGGTTGGGTGGCATGATGCCAGGGTAATTCTATGGGCTATGCTTGTAAAGGATCCAGGGCCATTAGCCTAGTACACACCTATGAAACTATGCTCTTAAGAGTACATCAATACCTAGCTGTTCTAATTTATCGATCAGTGTTTTGTGAATGACCCTGTCAAATGCTAAAGTTAAATCTATATAAATTACATCACAGAACAATTTTTCATTAATAGCTGTTATTATATTGTTATACAACATCATGTTACAGGCGAATATAGATCTATTTTCAACATATGCACGCTGATATATGGTTTCAAGCCCCAACCTATCCAGTTCTGACAATAACTTATCCAATATTACCTTCGCCATTATTTTTCCACAACATAAAAGTAGACTTAAGGGCCTATATGACTCTGGGTTTGTCCCACTCCCCTTTCCCCTAAAGACAGGTTTAATAAACGCATGTCTCCAATCTTGAGAAATCTCCCCATATTTATATGACCTAGTGAATAATATATATAATGGTACCGTAAGTTCTTGCTGAAGTGTTCCCAGGTCATTGTTATCAATACAGTCTCCTCCCTGTGCTTTGCTTGGATCCAGTTTGAGTAGTTCGTTTTCAATATAATCTAATTTAATTCTGGTATCTGGGGTTATCTGGATGTCACTAGACAACTTATCACCCCTTTTGTGGAGCCAAACTTGTTTTGCATAAGATTTTGTAAATATATCTATAATCTGTTATGTCTGAGAATAAATTTTAGAATTTGTACACAGTTTATTAATTTGCATGACTTTACTCCTTCCACATCTTATGTATCTATAAAAGAATTTCCTATTGTGCTCAATATCTTTATATAAATTTTATTCAAATTTTTCTTGGTCTTGTCTCACACTATGCTTAATCTGTTTGTCTAGCTTGCTTATTTCAGTTTTCAAAGTTGTAGTTTGACCTCTCTTCCATTTCTTATATTTTTGTCTCTCACCTTAATCAGATATCTTGTTCTTATGGAAATATATCCCCCTGACATTATATGCCTAGGTCCTGACATTAAACATTTTTTTTTATTTTTTGCACTCAAACAATTTCTCTATCAAAACTTTCTACATTCCATCTGCAGTTTTTCCACTGAACACCTCACTCCAATTAGTTTTACATAGTGACTGTTTTTCTTTCATATAATTTGCAGTTAACCTGTGCATTGGTTTAGATTTCAGTTTGGCAGAATTATCTAGCAACAAATTAACCTTTATAACCCCATGATCACTGCACATCAATGGTGGTAAAACTTGACTTGAAGTAACAGTAATTTCTTTAGGAACACAAACAATGTCTACTATGTTCTGTCCCCTTGTAGTTTTTTTTTTACAGTCTGAAGCAACTGTTGTTCCTAAATATACATTGTGAATAATTTCCTTACTAATGATGTTGAATCAATATTATTCCAGTATGTTTCTGGTACATTTAAGTCCCCACCTAATATTATTCTTCCCTGCTGTGTTTCATGCAAGAAATTTAAGAATTCCTCTAGGTCATCTTCACTTGACTTGGTGGTCTATACCCTCCAACAATTGTTATATGTTCCAGGGTTGTCTTTACTGTCACAGTTACACAGTCTATAGTATTGGTGTTACCATTGAACATGTAATAATCACAGGTCTTATAACTGCCTTTAATCCATATCATAACACCACCACTTGATTTTTTTGTTAGAATGTCTGTTATAGTAAAACATATTATTCCCCGTCCACTGCTCTGAAACATAATATCTAGCTAGAAAATCTTACAAATTATAGCTCTCATTTTTTCTCAAAGCTGTAATCAACAAATATCCACTAATGGTAACCTCTCCTTCGACTGTTTAAAATTCTTCCTATTATATCATATCAGGAAAATAATACTGTCTTCCTCTGAATCTTAATACTTTTCTCATGCGCACAATATGCTCAAGAATCCTTAATATAATGTACTAATTACTCTATATGTCCTATCTATGGAAACTAGCATTCTGTTGCTCATATCTATTGCCCCATTAATAAAAACTGCTTTCTTATGGCATAGAAACAATTATATTAATATATTATCCTTTCAATTTACAAAGACTGTATCATTTCATTTTGTACATAATTTATACAAAGTAAAAAGGAGAATTGCCTTGTTTATGTTACATGATTTAATCCTTTTTAACATTCAACTCTCATTTAAATATTTTGTATGGTGTGATTTTAAGCCTTACATGATTGGAGCTTTTTTCCTGGGCCACCACTTAAAAAGGGTACCCTATGCAGTCAGACTTTCCTGGTAAACAAAAAGCAAATAAAATAAAATAATAAAATAAATATCATTTAGTTCTTTCATTTACAAATGTTTTAATAGACTGAATGAATGCAAGGAGGTTACTGGCAAAAGAGAATAAGGCAGAGCTTTGCAGTAAAATTAGTAGCATGAAAATTATTTTTCTGCTCTGCAGACTTTTGCTGGGGGGGGATTGATTGTACTATGAGATGAAGGAACTGTGAATTATGGGGTAAAAGTAGGTTGGGTATGAAAGAGAGAGTGACCTGTGAAAGTAAAGTAACCTTGTTGACAAAGTACAGCAGGAGACATGATTGCAATAAAGGTGATGTGTTAAAATGCTGCTATTGCAGACTGTGCTGTGCTGCTATCTGGGGAGAGACAAATGAAAAATAGAAATATTTCTAGTCACAATGGTAATGACTGTGCAGGAGACCGCAAATGGAAAAAGTTACTTAGTTATGGGATGACTCTGAGAGAAGAAATCATTTTTTCAGTGAGAATCTACTCTCAGGTATGAGCAGTATAAATATGCTATGATTTGAGCTGAGCAGAAAGTTTGCAAAAAATGTCATCTAAGTGACAGGAAAATGTAAGCGATTAGTTCAACCGTAGGCCAAAAATGCTTTCACTGTTTAATTGTTTCACTGTCATTTATTAAACTTAAGTAGCAAATGCAAAGTTGGTGAACACTCATGGGCAAAAAATGCTTTCATTGTTCAACTGCTTCATTCTATCATTTATGTAACTTTAATAGCAGAAGACAGACTGGGGAACATTAGGTGACATGATACCTTTTACTGAAGGGTTCACAATGTATCATACTGTGCTTTTAGATGACATGAGTTTGGCAGGGCTCCCAGATGACATAGTTTTAGTTTTTGAGAGATCAATTTCAAGTCTTTTTAGAGATAAACAATTATGCTGCTTCTTGGTCTTAACAGAGTTAACTAAACAAAAAAGCCAGTGTGACATTAACTTTGAAGTGTACCACATTACCATAGTAGAGTATTGCTTTAAGGTTAGGGTAATTCAAAGGAAAGGAGATGATTTTAAGTGAGAAGAGCAGTGAACCTCAGAACCCATGATATTCTGATTACCTGCCTCCTGCTGTCCAGCAATACAATTTTTTCGCATTCTTTAATATTGGCCTGTTGGATGTTACATCAAAGCTGTATTTCAGTCACAAAAATAATGCAATGCACATATATTTTCACTCTAAAAAGCATTGCAATGAAATAAAACTGCTTAGATCACTTTCAAGTGAAAGGCTGTCACATAATCATCCTTAAAACCCACCAAGAAACTTCTAAATAAGAAGTTTTACTGGGGTTAAGCCTTTCACACCCTCAAACTTATATGGTTGGGAGGGTGGCCTAATGGTTAAGGTGTTTGCCTTATAAACACAAGGTGCAGGGTTTGAGTCTCACAAGAGATAATTGGCTAGGATTAAAATGGCTCGGAAGGGTAGTTAGCCTAGTACTAACCTATGAACCTATATACTAATTCCTCAGCTATGCAATAGTGGAAAAAAGAGAAACACCCAAATGAAGTTCACAAAGGTCACACAAACAGAGATCCTGCACAGGCTAAGTCACCCTTGATCTTGACCAGTTATTTGCAGACAGTTACAATCTGGTCAAGTGGTCCCCGATTATCTGTGTCTGTAGAGAAACTGTTTAGATCACACCTCTTCATGGGTCTATATCATGGAATCAAAAAGGATGTTAATTGAATGGCTTTAATATGAAAAATGCTGTGCATTGCGGTGTGTTTTGTGAGACCGCGGAACAGTGAAGATCAGAAAATTTGCCCTTTCCTCACTGTAGTGCGATCTCGGAATTGGTATATATAGTTAGCGGGGAGTGTGGGGGGCACAGCCCCTACAAAAGTGATTTCAATGAACGTCATTTTCAATTTTTAAGCCGTTCAATTAATGTCCTTTTCCATGCCGTGATATAGACCCCCTCTTCATATATTACAATAATTCTGACAATAGGCAATTGATAGTCAGTTTAATCTAATGTTTTTTGTTTAAATGAATATTGGATGGTCAAAATGGCTGAAGTTTTAATTTCTGTTTTTTTTTCTATCCATTTTCAGTACCAGCTTTATCCAGTTCTGTACAACAGGGAGCCTTATCCTGGCAAGCAGTGGATGTAAATCAGGAATCACTGTTTGACATGATACTGGCCAGCACTGGTGACAAAAAGAGATACAGCCCAGACTGCAGCCAATGTGACCACTGAGTTCAATAATAAGCTTGGGCACTGGCAGGAAAAGGTGGACATGCCCATCTTGGAGGTAAATGGTGGACAGGATCGGGAATAAAAGCTGCTACAGTCCCTTAGATGAGGGGCTGTTCATATACCATCCTGGGGGGTGGATTTTCACATCTCACCTTGCTACCAGCAGGTGGTAGCCATTATAAGCAAGTATACAGGCTGTGAGTCCCTGCAGTGATGTGGGCAGCCTCTCTCCCAACCCAGGGAATGTATTAGGACTATAGTAATGTCATCAGTTGCCAGGATACTGGCAATGGTACAAGAAACCATCATAGTTGCATTCACAGCCATATATATTAGTGGGCATACCCTTTCTACTGAGGAATGAATGGACTGAGCCAGATAGGCAGTGCATGATGGTCAACTGGTACAGGGGCAAAATGTGTTTAAAAAATATTGGACTGGATTCCAGCCCACTGCAGAGCACAAACACACTGCATACAAACCTAGGACAATATGAACATTGCTAACTTAAAGAGGCACATGTATTCAGGATGTAGATAATCATAGGCCCCCATTGAAAACATACACAGACAAATGGAGGACATGAAACATTTCACACAGAAGGCACCCCAGATGGGAACCAAATTGCAGAACTAATTACTTTGTATGTATGACAGTGGAGACAGTGCTTCTCTCCAGAATGGTATGGGCCATATGTGTAAGCCTAGCTTGTGAGCATGCAGTGTGTATCCTTCCCTAAGCATGGCTTTGGTAAGCATTTGTCAGTATCCTCATGGCTGCACCACAGGTTGACAAGTCAACCACTATTTCTCCCAAAAGGCATGCCTTCTCCAGGTCCTTATGTGTCTTGTCAATATGCATATTGTAGGATGTCCCAGAGTCCCTACAGTGACTGCGCATCCTCACACAGTTCACACAGCATATGTGACATCATTGACATGGTATGATTAGTGATCATCTATGTCTTTATCACTGGCCCACATTCACTGACTGATGCTAATGGTGACACCCAGGTCAATGAATGTCCTGGAGTAATGGCAGTGACAGCCACCTGCAATCACTCCCATATATTGAATGCACACATCTTAAAGACGGTGTGCCTCTCTGATAAAATCTCTGGAGGTAACACCTATGTAACTTGAATGGAGCTAACATGGATAGGACATCCAACACTAAGCATAGGGAGTGCCTGGGGTTCATCATGTCCCTCTTCACTGTCATCTTTGCTGTGGGCGATGTGAGTCTGCACTCTACTTTTAGCATTGCTAACAGTGCCTTGTGTTGTTGGACTATTTCACACATATGTTGTTATCATCATTACCAATGGTGACCAGATGATATCAGGTATGTTCCAACCTGTTCTGCTTCAGCCTTTATCAGTGGAACCTGATAATGCATGCAGTTCCCTGCCTTTGAACTAAAGTCAGTCATCCAAGCACTGGTCATGAAAGACAAGAAAGAAGAAGTGTCAGGGTTTATGCCATCCCTCCACTATTCCTTCACATCATTGCTGTCTACGATATTAGACCATTTAACATGTTCAGCAAGAGGGTGTTCATGAAGATCCTTTGAAACTGGAAATGATTTACAATGATACCTCCACATAAGGTGGATCCAAATATACCAGACTGTTACAGACCCCAGCATGTCTAATTCCAGTCATTAAAGTGCTGAAGAAAGATGGGCAAATACCTGTGTGACAGCCCACCACCAGGCCAGTAACCAAGGAGCCTCAGTCCTCAACACTGGCAACATTGGGAGACATTCACTGGGAGCATAGCAAGTACATACATAGTATTTCCAAATGCAGCTCTCTGCATCAGATGCAATTTCCCTTAAGAGCACACAGAGACCGCAGTCAGTCAGGGGCTGGTTCCTCTTTCTCCATATCCCCAATAAGACTCCCCACTGGCACAGCTATATAGTTGAAATCTCAGCTGAGTGACCAGGGTAAGACCACCAACACCCTCTCTGTCCAACCAGTGCTTTGTATACCTGCCCAAGTAGCTGACACACACACACACACTTTGAGGTTTGATTTACACACAAACACACCTAGAAAGGCTAGCACAGGTTTATTAGCTATGCCCCCTTCTGCCCAGACTATAAGATAGTTATTATTGCCACCAGTCACTCCTTATCAGCTACTTTAAGGTCTTAACAAAGGGTGTCCAATCTTACTGATTAATATTAACTCAAATGGTAGTTTGATCAAGAGCAAGGCTATTAGGAGTGGCCCACACAGTGTCACCAAATAAATATGGAAGTACTCTCAAAACTTAAATATATATATCTACACATATCTGCCACAGTGAAAGTTTTAAATATATTTAATAATAAATAATAAAAGAACAAGACAATGCTAAATATATATTCACAATGACATCAAAGTTCAAAACCACAGGAAATATTTAAAACAACATTGCAGGACAGTCTCAAATAAATAAAGAAAAACATCTGAACTAAGCTTTACTATATTCCTGACTGCATCTAAGATAATTACTATACCCTAGAAACTTACTTCATTAGAGCAAGGCAGATGTGGTGAATGGATCTTCTAATTGTTGTCAGTTTCAAGACAAAATGCAGAATGCTCTGTCTCACTAAGAGATTTCTCAAAATAATATCTAAAATATTACTGCTGGGATAGCTTGCAGAATGACATCACGTCTTGTCATCTGACTTCTAGTCCCCAGGCCAAAACAACCATTGAGGGCAACTGGTAGCATTTAGCATCTATTTGTAAAAACATACAGACAAGGGCTTCTCCTCAGATCTCTGGCAGATACTGGAAGTCATAACTCAATTGCATTCCTTCATGCTTTCGAGACTAGTAATTGCTTCGCCCTAAAGACAATGCAGAAAGTTTCCTAGTACAGTACTTGTGGCACTTGCTGCATTAAAAACTGAAATATACCATCTTTTCTGGCCTAGCTATAAAGTAATTTAATTTCAGTTATTTTTCTGAAGTTAACCTCCTGTATTCCAGTTTCTACTGTTAAAATATATATATATTTAAACAGTTACAATAATGCATGTACATTTATGTTCTCTTCCAGTAGGGCACAATGTGGATCCATTTTAAACACAAGCATTTTGCAAATACCTTTTCACACATGTCTGTACAAGCACTTTGATATACACATGACATACCGTTTTAATACATTTGTAACACAAGCTCTTGTATAAATCATTTCAACATTCACCAATGAGACATAATTATTTACAAAATTCCAGCTAGCTGGGCTGGCAGTATCTCCTTTTATCACAACCTGAACATTCCTCACAGTATGGTCTCTTCTCTGGTCTCTTTTCTGGTATGCAATGTAGTTTTATACCTAGACATGTTGTTGATACTGCTTTGGCAAGCTTCTCTGAAACCATCCTCAAAAAGATGGACTATGGAAAAAACATGGAATTACTATTTAACTGTAGCCTCCAAAAAGGCTTTGTGTCTCATGAATGGAGAAAGTAACGGTCATCCCTCTGCACAAAGGTGGTCCATCTACAGACCCTGGAAACTACAGACCCATAAGTCTCACTAGTATTATATGTAAAGCCATGGAAAGAATTATCATGGAGATGACCAACAAAGATATATTAAACCTCCAGACACTAGACCCAACCTAGTTTGGGTCTATATTAGATAAACAAAAGTTTACCTTAGCAAACGTTCTAATAATTGAAAATCCTGGACCTCGATATGCTTTTTGTGAGATTGCGGTACAGTGAAGATAGGAATATTTGCCCTTTCCGCACTGTAGTGTGATCTCAGAGTTGGTATGTATATTTAGCGGAGGGGGCACAGCCCCCCACAATAGCGAGTCTGAGGTCCTGGATATTTGATTATTACAGCGTTCGCTAAGGTAAACTTTCATTTATCTAATATAGACCCACCCAGTTTGGTTTCGTCAAGGGCAGATCATGCCTACTCAATCTGGTGGACTTCTTTGAGAAGGTCACCAAAGCAATGGATGAGGGCAAAATCATTCAAACTGTCTACCTTGACCTGGCTAAGTCATTTGACACAATACCCCACTCAGGTGTTATTGAAAAACTGAAGAGGTTAGGTAAAAATCTGTATATCACCCAGTGGATAGCCAACTGACTCACAGACAGGACCCAGAAAGTTAGAACTGGGGAGTCCACCTCTTCAAAGAGGTCAGTCATAAGTGGAGTCCGTCAGGGATCAGTCCTTGCACCACTCCTTTTTGGCATTTACGTCTCACAAGTCAAGGCTAATGTCAGTGGTCTCTGGTTGACTACATTTGCAGATGATTGCAAATTAGGAGTTCTCACTGAATCTCACACTGACACAGATGTTCTCCAGGAGGGACTGACACAGACAAACAACTGTTGTCAGAGCCATGGACTAAAACTAAATGCCAAGAAATGCATAATAGTATCCTTTGGGAAGTCATCCATCCCTGGTAACTATCACATTGACAACACACCCCTTAGAGTTGACCCAGTAGTCAGGGACCTAGGGACACACATAGATAGTAATCTAGCCTTTGCCCATCATGTGTCTACAGTGGTGAGGAAATCATTCTATGTTGTGCAACTTATAAACAAAGGTATGTCATCTAAGTCCAAGGAAGTCAGTGTTCCACTGTATTCAGCATTCATCAGACCTATCATTGAGTACAATCCCCCCTTTGGTATGTACCTAACCAGGCATATCTAACAACTGGAAAGTCCACAAATGTTCCTCACTAAAACAATACAGGGCATAAGTAAAATGTCCTATGCAGACTGCCTCAAGGCCCTATCCCTGTATTCTGTCTCCTACAAGCTTTTGAGGAGAGATCTAGGCCTGGCATACAGGGCATTGTCAGACCCCACTCTGATGGACCTCCTTCATATCCACAAAGCAAACAGCACCAGAATTACCCATTCTAAAGATGTAAGCCTTGCCTGTGATATAAATAGGACCCTCTGGAGAGATAGGTATCTATCCCAGAGACTACCCCATCTATAGAGCAGGTTCCCCATCCATGTGAAGCAGAGTTCCTCCCTAACTCAATTCAAGTGTAACTTGGACAACTGGATGGGAAACCAGAAATCCATCCCTGGTTTGGTACCTATGTCTCTAATGGACACAGGTAACCTGTAAATGGCTCATCTCCCAGGCCCATGCTTACACTTATCATGGGTATCAGAACATATCAGAGATTTGGGATGTATGGATAAGCTTAAGAATGCCCTTGTGGGCATTAGCCTAGTAAACACCTATGAAGCTATGAATATAGGAGGGTAATGCCCTACAACCTCTTCAAGGCATTTAACACTGTCTGCCACCTCCACTTACTAAAAGGGATGACATAGGATCTGACTCCACAAAACTTGCTACATTTGATGATTATATCCAGGGAAGAAGAGAAAACATTTGGTGGAAATAGTGCTGCTGGCAACACACTCTCTTATTGGAATGTTGTTATTATTCCTGTAGTATTTGTTATATGTGGGACAGCCATGGCAGATCCATGTTTCTACGACACTCTGGTGAAGCTACTGCTCTGCTTTGCTTTTCATCCAACTTAATAAGAACTTTTCACGGGCTTTGCTACTCAACAGTCCCATCAAAACTAGCTTACTGGTGGAGTAAAAGGATAAAGCCATGACTATGGCCCAAGTGATCTGAGGTCAAATGGTGGCTTGGGTGCTTGATTGCACAGGTAGAAAGGATTTAAGTACCTATACTGTGAGGGCAGGGATGTAAATGCTTACATCCAGGCACACCTTCACAGCTGATCCCTAGTGAAGGTCGAGGATGCATAAGGGTGTTGTCCTCAACGGGATGGAGCTGTGGCTGAGTCTGACAAGAAGGCATGAAAATACAGCAGAGTAGCCCATTGCATGTCTTCCCCTTAGATGGGCTGGGCATGCACTGGGGCCAGATCTTTAGGAGAAGATTATTCTAGATAGCAGTATGACCTGGCCTTGGTCAGCTCAATTTTCTCACAGGTTTTGGTTAATATCCTGTTCATCCACTCCCAACCCCCACCTCCCACCCCCAGTCTACCTAACTGCCATTGAGACATATGGGGATATAGCAAATTATTACAGAGATTAGATTCACTGAATATCATATACCAATGTATATATGACAGCCAGACGATCTGCAGAATGCATTTACTCAGCATGCCATTCAGTCAGATACTTGTCACCAAAACACTTTCTGCAATCAGTCAGGTTGCATTTTTACCCACTGTTTTGCAACCATGGAGTTGGTGTATATAATTTGTAGGAGGAGTCTTGTCCCACACGAGGGGTACAGGGGATGGCTTGCCCTTACAAAATACATGTTTCCTGCCCACTGAAAGTTTTTTTTTTGGTGATTAATATTTGACCAAACAGCATTTAGAGTAAATGCATTTAGCAGATCAGCATGATTCCAGATATATTACTGAATAACTACATGAAACTTGCAATACTCATACTGATTGCAATGAGTCACGTACAGCTATGTTCAGTAATGCATCAGAAATACCCACTATTGGCTCTGTGGTAGAAACGGATGAAGTCATACTTATGATCTAAATTCGGGAATGGCCTGTTGGGCACTGAATGAGACAGTCAAAAATTGAGAGGAATGACGAGGTGATGCCTGCTTTTCTAGACCTATCTCCCCTGTAGCAAATCCCCCATAAACATCAGGGAGCTTTCAAAAGCCATTAGTTCAAGGGGAGCAGGGGCAGGGTTGTCTGAGAGGCTACATCACTTGCAGAAGTGAATGACAGATACACCATGTTGCACCGATTGCTCATCTCTCCCATAACTGCTTGCATGGTTCACAAGGGGATGTTAGATCTGCATAGTAAAAGTTCTCTGATGGGTGTCTGCATGGTTGGCACAACACAGCTGACTTTTTCCCTGAAGGGAATGAATGGCCTAACATTGCTATGCTGAGCCAATGGTCACAAGGCACAGTCTTCTTCTCTTCTTCTCTTCCGGCTATTCCTGTTAGGGGCTGCCACAGCAGATTATCTGTTTCCATTTCTTCCTGTCCTCTGCATATTGCTGTGTCACACCAACCAGCTGCATGTCCTCTCTCACCACATCTATAACTAATCATCACCTCCCTTCTTAACCTAGCTTCTACCACTCTTTCCCATAACTTCAAGCTGTGACTGATCAGTTTTATCCCCCTGTAGTTACTACAGCTATGCACATCACCCTTATTTTTAAAAATAGGTACCAAAACACTTTTTCTCCACTCCTCAGGCATCCTCTGACTTTCCAAGATTTCATTAAACAATCTGGTTAAAAACTCCACTGCCATTTCACCTAAACACATCCATGCTTCCACTGGTATGTCATCTGGGTCAACAGCCTTTCCATTCTTCATCCTCTTCATAACTGTCCATACTTCCTCCTTGCTAATCTGTTTCACTTTCTGAAGTCAAGGCACAGTGATACAAAAAAAGAAAATGCTTCCAGTATCACTCTGTTAATAACATAAGTAACAACATCTACAGCCTTGAATATGCACTACTGATGTGTATATGTAATTCTGCACAGCTGTAACACCCATTTTAGAACAGTCACGATACAAGCGACTGTGGACTGTTTATAACTCCACTGCTGTATATCGACTTTGTACTGTACTGTACTATATTACTGCATAAGCCAAGCATGAATTCAGTACCAGTGTAGCCAGGGTTAAGTATGAAGCAAACAATATGTTTTTTCTCTTGATGTACTTTTGAGGAAAATTAGGAGCTTTTGTGCAATTGTCACTACTGAAAAAGGGCACTACCCATTTGCATAGACCTGTTTAACAAAACACATTACCACAGTAACATACAATGAGGTAACTAAGGATGTCCTTCTATTCATATGTTGCAGTATTCATAACATGAGGGAGTCTGCCTCCTGCTGATTCATACGTCCGGCCCATATACAAAAGACTTAATGCTACTGTAAGGTACGTGTGATGCTGCACATCAGTTAGCATACATTGGCCATAAAGAGACATCCGGTATAAAGTGGACGTCAGCACTTAGCAACCTAAGAACTTTTCTGCCGCCTGTCTAATCACCAGCTCCAGTCATCGCTCGCCAGATAAGTCATGAACTTGGATTCAGATAAGTATCCCATAGAGGTTTTCTCTTTAAATATTTGCTATTGTTTTGTGTTTAGTGAGTACATGTCAACTAGGAAGGGCAAGTGTCAGTGTGGAAGGCAAATTCCGCATAAAGATTCTCACGAGCTCTGCTTGTTTTGCTTAGGCCCTGACCACAATCACACAACCTGTGCTATCTGTAAGGCCTTTATCCCAAAACACTTTGCAGCCATCTATCTTCCCTTAAACTATATCTGGAGAATCAGCTCCTTAAGGGTCTAGCATGAGACATGGAGGCGGCATCTGGCCCTTCAGATGAGCTGCAACTTAAAAAGGCCAAGAAGTCTTGGCCTGACCTTGCTGCTGCTCCCTGTATTTCAGGTGTCCCTCCCAAGGCTGATTTGGGTCCAGAGGCTGTCCCAGAATTGGCAGACAATCCTTCAAAGGGTACCACAGTCAAAGTTGTAAAGTAACCTACCAGCACGTCCATGAGGGAATAGCAGGTGTACGAATCGAGCGGGGGCCATGGCTTGTTATTACTGTAGGCCCATGTGGCATCACCCAAATCATCGTTCAGGAGGATGTGCCTGCAGAAGCTGTGGACTGCATGCTGACATCTGACTTATCCACTTTCCACCACATGGAAATTCCTAAAAAGAAAAAACTAAAAACCAAACATATTTCCCCGGTTTCCCAGGATCAAGTACCTGATTGGCAGACCTTTTCCCAAGGTCTTTTCAATGCCTTTATGGCTTTGCGCCAGACCTTGGCTCCTTCTCTTTCTTCACCTGCCTTTCCTCCTTCTACTCCTTTGAAGAGGACCTCAGAGGATATTTCATCAGATGAGGAGGAATTATCAGTGGCTGAATCCCTTACTTATTCCACACAAATCACTTCCACCCTGGATTATGCCTCCCCAGAGGAGGAATCTAATGATACAGATTCCCCTAGGGAGGATATTTCCTTTGGGGAAACCCTAGATCTCCTTCTCTTCTATATTCTGCAGTATTACATTCCCACTGATGCTTGTCTGGCCCTTGGTTGCATGTTTCTTCACTTATATCAGGCTAGTGCATTGTGGCATTCAGTTTTGAGGTTGATGCATGCTGACATCCACTTTATACCCAACGTCTCTTTATGGCCGATGTACGCCAATTGATGTGTGGCATTGCATGTACCTTACAGTAGCATTAAATCTTTTGTATATGGGCCAGACATATGAGTCAATACTGCAGCATATAGAAGAGAAGGAGATGTATGGTTATGGTTAAGATTTTGCACACAACTATTCTATCACTGCAGCAAACAAACTGAGCCCTGTGAGTGTAGTACTACTGGTGTTCTGTAAAGTTTCTGATACCATACCTTGGAAGATGTTGGTAGAAAAATTAAACTGTGAGGTGTGACTGACCATCTAAAAGAAGAATGGCACCTGTCAGGAGAAATGACAGTAATCAGTGGGATGCCACAAGTTTTGTCTTTGGTCTTCTTTACTATGTTTGCTTCAGATATTACTCTTGTTTTAAACAACAAGAATAACTTGCATATTGAAGACAGTAAGACAGTTGGAAGTCTCGGTGAAAGCACAAGAACTGTAATTGTGACCTTTGGAATTGTGGGTTACAGGTGCAAATGAAGGGGATATACACAAAGTCTGCAGTATCTTACATTGTCTTAGACTATGCCCCTTTCTCTGAGGTACAGTGATCTCAGATTTAGTTTACAGAAGTAGCAAAGATCTGGGAAGTTCAGCCCCTCCCCTACAAAAATAGTGTTAATAGTGAGTTTCTCAATTCACTGTTTTTTCATTTTTTATTTTTTTTATTTTTTTTTTTTTTGCAGTTTACTTTTCAAAGTGCTGGGACGTGAATTAGCAACAGAGAAGTAACAAATCACAGCAGCATGCTCCAGCAAGATCTTTTGCAGCTAAATGGCCACCTATCAGTTGCAACGTAATACAGAAAGACATAGCTATCCATTGTGCTGGGGGACACCAGAAAAAAATGAAACCTAAGAGAGTGAGCTAATAAGGATTTAGGACAAAAAAGATCTTTAGTAGTAATCACATATTTAGGCTGAATCATGGAGTCCAGTTTGAAAGGGCAATACTTAGGCTAACAGGATTCTTTTGGAACATAGATCATGGTGTGCATTCCAGAGATTCTAAAGTCATCCTTCAGTTGTATGGAATATTACTGTCTCTCATCTTGTGTATTCAAATAAGATGATGAGGCTTGGGTGTTTGTTTAAGTCATTTATTACATGCAAACACATCAGGATGGAGGATGGGAACATACATCTTAAACAAACTAACTGTCTGACTGCTACACACATAGTACATGTTTTCAGTCTGGCTGCTCACTCAAAATAGCACTCTAGTTTGCACATGCTCAGTGCTTATATACACGTGCTCACATACTGGAATGGCTCCTAAAGGTGCAACACGCACTCTGATCTACATCCTCCCCCTAACTATTCTGTCATGCAAATGAAAATGACAATTGGATGAGCATGTAAATTATACAGACATATACAAACAATAACAATCATGTCCAGGTCGCTGTGTATTTGGGATTAGGTCTTGAGATATGACCTGACCTTGTAATGTAATAATTAGAACTGGGTTTAGCAACAGGGACAGTCACTGGGGAATGTTCTTCTTTGGGATTTTCAGGGATATTTTCAGGAACAGGAACAGACGATGAAATGTTCTCTGGAACAGGATCATTAGACAAATCATTCTGAGAATTAGAGTCTGCATTACAGGCAAGGTGCTGTAACACTGGCTCGGACAATGGCAGTAAATGTTTCCAATTCCGCCTTAATTCCATCCCTTGTGACTCAATAATGTATGATATCAGTTCCTCACATGAATATTTCACAAGTCCTATTCAGTCAAATCCTTTCGCTGTCTGCATCTTCACTATCTCTCCTTCTTTTAATGGATTCAGTGGCTTGCTGGTTTTGTCATAGTAGGACTTTTGGGATAAACGCTTCTTTAGGAGTTGGGCTTTTACTGTTTTGTTGTTTTTAGCACTTGGAATTAACAAATTCTTACTGATTGGTGGTGTGGTTCTGGTTTGTCTCGACATTTATTTATTTATTTACTTACTTACTTACTTATTTATTTATTTATTTATTTACAGTTTGTTTATCGGGATAGTCCATTGGGCCAAAAGAGCTCATTTTCAATGGAGGCCCGGAGAGAAAAGCTCCTTATACAGTTATACAATTGAAAATTAAACATATACACACAAGTTGTTACACAGTTTAAGACATTATAGTATGCAATAAAAGTAAAACAAACATATATAAAAAAACAAAAATCATGGTGTAACATGCTCTGTCAGAGCAATCACAGGTAGTATCCACAACACAAGTAGATTAGACATGGTCTAAAAACAGTAGAGGCACAAGCTTCACAAGCCATATTTAAGAATTTTAGAGAAAAGGGCAATTTAGGGTTACAAGTCTTGCGAGTGTAAGAGTATGTAAGAAATAGTAGGGACTGAAAACATATAAAGAGAAAAGGTAGATAAGAATAGTGGAGATCAGTATTATAATTGGGTTGAGAGAATGAGGGATAGGGAAAAAGGGGTGAAGTAGACGGAAGTTAGGTGGGGTGAGAGCAGGAGTATTCCCAGTGAGATGACAGGTGGGAATGGAGCAAGGTTTTGAAGGTGGAGTGGTTATTGGTGGTACAAATATATGGTGGAAGGGAATTCCAAAGGCATGTTACAAACAAGGATAATAAAAGTTTACCTGGAGTGCATGCAGGTCTGTGCACTTTGAGCAGGTTCTGATTGTTAGACCTGAGTAGTCTATTAGGCTGATGCATTTTGAGAGTGGAGGTGAGGGAGGGGCAGAGAAAGGGTATGAAGATGAGTTTATGTGCATTAGTTAGTTGGATGTAGGAGAGATAGTTAGGCAGTTCTAGCCAATTTAATTTGCAAAGGGGCGTTGCAGTAGTAGGTTAAGGATTTTGATCCGGTAGCAAACTTTGAGATTTTGTTATAGCAGGAAGATAATTTTGTCTTTAGAGAGGATTGAAGATTAGTAAGGGGGGGGCACTGTACAAGAGGGAGGGAATGAGGTAGGTGGTTGAGATGACATGCTTAGTTGAGGGAGTAAGATAATGGTTGTGGCAATAAAGCATACCTAGTTTTTGGTGGGTTTTCTTTATATTACTTTGTAGCTGAATATCAAATTGTAATTGTTCATTGATAAGGACACCTAGAAGGATAGTATGGTGGACAATTTCCACAGAGGTCTTGTTTTGGCTAGTTATGGAGAAAGAGTTCTTGCCTATTTTGGTACATTTTGAAGGGGCAAATATCCTGATTTTGGATTTAGAAATGTTGAGTGCCAGGTGATTATTTAACATCCAGCACTTGGTAGAAGAGAAGGCTTCTTGAGTTAATTTCAAAAGTTGGGTAAGGGATTCGCAGAGCAGATGATCATAGAGTCATCTGCATATTGGACACGTTTACCATTTGGAATATACTGATGGAAATCATTTATGAATATGTTAAGTAGTAAAGGACCTAATATAGAACCCAGTGGTACACCTGTTAAAGTATTAAGGAAAGAGGATGTACAGTTTTTCCACTTGATGGCTTGTTGTCTGTCAGAGAGGTAGCTGGAGAACCAGTTGATACAGGAGGTGGATAGATTGAGATGAGAGAATTTAGACAAGAGGAGATTGTGCAAAACAGTATCAAAAGCCTTAGATAAGTCAAGAAGGAGGGTAGATACAATACTGCCGGAGTCGCGTGAGTTATTGAAAGTTTCGAGGAAAGAAAGGAGAAGGGTGGTGGTGCTGTGTCCAGGTCTAAATCTGTGTTGTGTGGGGGTTAGCAGATGTTGTCTAAGAGGTAGGGTTGTAGTTGTAGATGAATACATTTTTCTAGAATTTTAGAGATATGGGATAAGATGGCAACTGGACAGAAATTAGAGATGTCAGTGTTGCTGCCCCCTTTGTGAAGGGGAATAATAAAGGCTTTTTTCCAGAGTAGAGGTACATAAACTTCTTGAATTGACAGATTTATTAGGATGGAGATGGAGAAGGCGATGCCATTGGCAGCTAGCTTGAGGAAGTTAGATGGAAGGTCATCAGGGGCATTTGAACATGGTTTCATGTTTTGTAGGAGTTTTTTATGGTGGAGATAGGAATAGGTTTGATAGTAAAAGGGGGAGTTGAGAAGATTTGGTGCTTGAGGAGGATGAGTTGGGGGAGATAGGTGGAGGCAAAGCTAGCAGATTGTTTGGAAAAGATGTGGTAAGTTTGGCTATTGAGTCTATGAAGAAGGAATTAAATTGGATAGCTAAGGAAAGATTAGAGGAGTTAGGATCTGGGCAAGGGTTGTCTTTTTTACCAGGATGGTAGAGGGTAGAGATACTATTCCAAAACCTTTTGGGGTTAGTTTTAATAGTTATTTTGAAGTAAGGAGTAATAGGATTTTTGGTCAGTGGCAATGTATTGTTTGACTTTATTCCGAAGTTGCTTAATTCAGTCAGGGAGGGGGGAGTTTTATATTTCTGGTAATGTTTCCATGCTTTGTCTCTGAGATGCATCAGGATAATAGTCTCTTTGGTTATCCAAGGGGCAGTATTGTATTTAACTCTTTTAGTTCTGGAGGGAGTAAAGCTATTTAACAGGTTAATGAATGTAGTATTGAAGTAAGTAACAGCACTATCCAGAGGGAGGGTTTTTAGAGGGTTCAAGTTTATGTGTTTTAGAGAGACAGAGAAGATTTGAAGGTTGAAATTTTTCAGAGAACAAGTAGAAATATAATTATGAGATAGATGTAGGGAGGAGGGTGAACAATGAACAAAGGCAGGAAGATGATCACTAAGAGAGCTGGGTAGGGTACCCCTATCAGAGACATTATTGGGGTGAGAAACAAGTATCCAGTCCAGACTGCTACCAGAGGAGCTGTTGTTAGAGGATCTAGTAGGCGAGTTGATTAATTGGGTGAAATTATATAGGTTTAAATTCTGGGGGGTTGTGGGAGATTGTATGGTAGTCCAATTAATATTAACATCGCCTAGGATTATAGTTTCATTGCTTATGTTAGACGAGACAAAGGAGAGGATTTCCTCAAGAATAGGGATATTGTCACCGGGTGGGATATAGAGCAGCTATGCATATGTTGTTGTGTTTATTTATCTTTACGAGGGCCAGGGTTAGCTCAGCAGTAGCAAACTGGGGAATGGGCTTAGTATAGGGTGTCACTTATAGGGAGGAAGAAAGATGAAGAGCTACTCCACCACCTTTCTTATAGGTTCTGTCATTTCTTATGATGTGATAGTTGGCACAAGTGATTTCAGGGTCTTTTATTATGAGGTTTTAGCCATGTTTCAGAGATAGAGAGGATGTCAGGGTGTTTGTGGAGGAGCCAGGCATGAAAATTAGATAACTTGTTGCATAAACTTTGGGCATTCAGTGTTGTGAAAATAAGAGATTTATGGGGAGAAGGAGGAGGTGATAAGGGTGAGTTAATAGTCTGGCAGGCTGAGGATCCAGTATTAAAATGAATGTCGCCAGAAAAAATGACAGCGATAAGTTGAAGAAGCTCCACAATGTGTATTACTGAAAAAGACTGCCACGGAGTACCTATAAGAGACCAAAACACCTCTGCATCCAACAGAATCGGTTGTGGTTAGTTGGAACACTCAGCAGCTATATTGTTCATTGCTTCTGGCATTTTTTATCTGCAACACAGGAAATAAAGCATTTGTTTTTAATTGTGCTGTGGAATTACTTTGGTTCGTGTAGTGGAGTAGGACGTTCCCTCAGCATTTGATGAAAGGAAGATTCTGTTGGATGCAGAGGTGTTTTGGGCACTTATAGGTACTCAGTGGCAGTCTTTTTATAAGTTGAAGAAGGTAAGAAAAAAGGAATTTAGAATGCTTAGTGTTAGATTTGAGATCAAGGTGGAACGTGTGGTTGGAATTGACTGGAATGGGGACAGAGATTCTGTTGTTAGGAATAAGTTTTCTAGGAAAAAGAAGAATGTCATTATAACTGTAGAGACAGGGAGAAATAAAGTTTGTGGGGAGTGATTCACATTTGGGGTAAGAAGAGGCTGTGTGGGAAAGGGGGAAGTGAGGTATATCAGGGAGGCTGGTGAGATGGTAAAGGCAGGAGAGGAAAAGAGGAAGTAGTATTATGGGTAGAGTGAGTGTAGGCTTAAATAGCATAATGGTCTAATGGGTATCTATTAAATGTAGGGAAGGTAGCATTATTGGTTGGGAATTGAATGGTATAGTGGGTCTGTGGTGCTAGGTTGAATGAGAATAATAGTAGGGGAATGGGAGATAGAAGTGGAGGAGAGGAGTTACTAGTACGGGGTTGCTAAGGGAGAGTTTGATGTATAGGTGGGTGGGGAATATTGTGATAAGGTGATTTTGGAGTGGGAGTGGTTTTGGGGTTATAAGTGTAGAGGTCCTGGGGTTGGGTAGGAATTGGGGGCAGGGTAGGGATGCTGAGTGAGCCTGCAGAGCAAATGGAGCTGGTAGAGCTGAGGAGGAGGAAAAATCCCAAAAAACAATCAGTGAATCAGACTCTTACAATGCTACGGAGTTGCTGACAAGCTCATAGGTAAGTGAATCACTAGTTTTATAATGTTGCCCGAAACTCAGTGGAAAAAAGCTACTAGTTATTAAAACTGAGACAAAGAAAAAGAAAGAAAAAAGTACACTGGAAAGAACAACTAACAGCGCTAGGGCTGCTATTTAGTTGAGCTAGTGGTACGGGGAGTGTATATATACTGCCACCTAGTGGCGAAAAAGTATTAAAGATAATTACACTTACAAAAAGCCAGCAAGGGAGGTAATAAAAAAATCAGGGAGGGAGGGATGGATAAAGACTGCAGTAGGCTGTTAGCGTACATGCCATGGATCACCTGAACAAGTACCTAAAATGCCTAATATTACAAAATAGAAACACATACACGCTGATGGTCTTGGGTAAGGAAATATTCTGTAATACGCTGATGGTGCCAAGGGGTTTAGGCAGTCCCAGGATGTCTTCATTAGGAGAGAGGTTGCTTGGTTATATTACAGTAGTATGGGGAGCACCTGAGGTGGAAAAATGTAGACTAGAGAAGATGCTGATTGTCTTGGGTAAGGAAATATTCTGTAATACGCTGATGGTGCCAAGGGGTTTAGGCAAGCCCAGGATGTCTTCATTAGGAGGGAACTTGCTTGGTTATATTACAGTAGTATGGGGAGCACCCGAGGTGGAATAACGTAGACTAGAGCAAGATGCTGATTGTCTTGGGTAAGGAAATATTCTGTAATACGATGATGGTGCCAAGGGGTTTAGGCAGGCCCAGGATGTCTTCATTAGGAGGGAGGTTGCTTGGTTATATTACAGTAGTATGGGGAGCACTCGAGGTGGAAAAACATAGACTAGAGCAAGATGCTGATGGTCTTGGGTAAGGAAATATTCTGTAATACGCTGATGGTGCCAAGGGGTTTAGGCAGGCCCAGGATGTCTTCATTAGGAGGGAGGTTGCTTGGTTATATTACAGTAGTATGGGGAGCACCCAAGGTGGAAAAACATAGACTAGAGCAAGACGCTGATGGTCTTTGGTAAGGAAATATTCTGTAATACGCTGATGGTGCCAAGGGGTTTAGGCAGTCCCAGGATGTCTTCATTAGGAGGGAGGTTGCTTGGTTATATTACAGTAGTATGGGGAGCACCTGAGGTGGAAAAATGTAGACTAGAGAAGATGCTGATTGTCTTGGGTAAGGAAATATTCTGTAATACGCTGATGGTGCCAAGGGGTTTAGGCAGGCCCAGGATGTCTTCATTAGGAGGGAGGTTGCTTGGTTATATTACAGTAGTATGGGGAGCACTTGAGGTGGAAAAACATAGACTAGAGCAAGGCACTCATGGTCTTGGGTAAAGAAATATTCTGTAATACGCTGATGGTGCCATGGGGTTTAGGCAGGCCCAAGATGTCTTCATTAGGAGGGAGGTTGCTTGGTTATATTACAGTAGTATGGGGAGCACCTGAGGTGGAAAAACGTAGACTAGAGCAAGATGCTGATGGTCTTGGGTAAGGAAATATTCTGTAATACGCTGATGGTGCCAAGGGGTTTAGGCAGGCCCAGGATGTCTTCATTAGGAGGGAGGTTGCTTGGTTATATTACAGTAGTATGGGGAGCACTTGAGGTGGAAAAACATAGACTAGAGCAAGATGCTGATGGTCTTGGGTAAGGAAATATTCTGTAATACGCTGATGGTGCCAAGGGGTTTAGGCAGGCCCAGGATGTCTTCATTAGGAGGGAGGTTGCTTGGTTATATTACAGTAGTATGGGGAGCACCCGAGGTGGAAAAACATAGACTAGAGCAAGACGCTGATGGTCTTGGGTAAGGAAATATTCTGTAATACGCTGATGGTGCCAAGGGGTTTAGGCAGTCCCAGGATGTCTTCATTAGGAGGGAGGTTGCTTGGTTATATTACAGTAGTATGGGGAGCACCTGAGGTGGAAAAATGTAGACTAGAGAAGATGCTGATTGGCTTGGGTAAGGAAGTATTCTGTAATACGCTGATGGTGCCAAGGGGTTTAGGCAGGCCCAGGATGTCTTCATTATGAGGGAGGTTGCTTGGTTATATTACAGTAGTATGGGGAGCACTTGAGGTGGAAAAACATAGACTAGAGCAAGGCACTCATGGTCTTGGGTAAAGAAATATTCTGTAATACGCTGATGGTGCCATGGGGTTTAGGCAGGCCCAAGATGTCTTCATTAGGAGGGAGGTTGCTTTGTTATATTACAGTAGTATGGGGAGCACCTGAGGTGGAAAAACGTAGACTAGAGCAAGATGCTGATGGTCTTGGGTAAGGAAATATTCTGTAATACGCTGATGGTGCCAAGGGGTTTAGGCAGGCTCAGGATGTCTTCATTAGGAGGGAGGTTGCTTGGTTATATTACAGTAGTATGGGGAGCACCTGAGGTGGAAAAACATAGACTAGAGCAAGGCGCTCATGGTCTTGGGTAAGGAAATATTCTGTAATACGCTGATGGTGCCAAGGGGTTTAGGCAGTCCTAGGATATCTTTGTTACGAAGGAGGTTGCTTGGTTATATTACAGTAGTATGGGGAGCACCCGAGGTGGAAAAACGTAGACTAGAGCAAGATGCTGATGGTCTTGGGTAAGGAAATATTCTGTAATATGCTGATGGTGCTAAGGGGTTTAGGCAGGCCCAGGATGTCTTCTTTAGGAGGGAGGTTGCTTGGTTATATTACAGTAGTACGGGGAGCACCCGAGGTGGAAAAATGTAGACTAGAGCAAGACGCTGATGGTCTTGGGTAAGGAAATATTCTGTAATACGCTGATGGTGCCAAGGGGTTTAGGCAGTCCCAGGATGTCTTCATTAGGAGGGAGGCTGCTTGCTTATATTATAGTAGTACAAGGTGGAAAAACATAGACTAGAGTGAGCGGCAAGAAAAGTGAACAGCCTAACTGCAGGACCATCTGATGGGCTGGGGAACAATTTAAAAACATTAACCTCTGGGCAGGTGAACCAAGTTGATTGTCTCAAGGAATGTTTCTGAGATTTAAGTCATTCAAAAAAATATCAGTATTGTCATGTCTAGATTTTTCCAACAGCTGTTTCACACTTTGAACTGCATGTTCCACCAAACCATTAGACTAGGGGTATTCAGGACTACTAGTGACATGAACAAAGTCCCATGTTTCTGCAAATCCTTTGAACTGCTGACTGGTAAACTGTGTACCATTGTCAGAAATAACTTTGTGCGGACTACCATGGACGGAAAAATGTCTCTTCAACTTCATAATGACAGTACTGGACATGGACTTAGGAATTAGGTCAATCTCAAACCAAATGGAATAAGAGTCTACTAACACCAAGTAATGTTGACCATTCCGTTTGAAAATATCTGAAGCAATGGTTGACCAAGGTAGTTCAGGAATCTGGCTCAGCTGAAGTGTTTTTTTCTGTTGATGTGGTTTAGTACTATTACAAACAGAACAAGCTGAAAGTTCTTTCGCAATATCTTTTAACATGAAAGGCCAAAATACAAGTCCTTTCACCCTTCTTTTATTAGAATCATTTCCTGGGTGGCCACAATGCAAGATTTTAATATACTCTTGTTGCAAATATTTTTGAACAATCACTTTTGGACCTTTCATGATGATACCATCTTCCATAAAAATATCATCTTTATAAGGAAAATGCAGCTGCATGTCTAGTGATAAACAAGATTGCTTTGACAGCCGTCCTCAACTAAAAAGGTTGTTGAGCTCCTGAAGAATTGGATCTGAAGCTGTGTGACTTCCAAGCTCATCAAAACGTGTGGAAGAAAAAATTCTCACTTCCATGACTTCAAAGTCAGCTTTCTCATTTTCATGCTGTTCAGTGGTTTTCCTGGGTGATCTGGATAAAATATCAACATGCTACAGAAGCTTGCCTTTTGTGTAAACCAAGTGAAAATTGTAGTTTTGCAATTTCAGCATCTTATATTGCAGTCTCACAGGAGCTGTGTACATGGGCTTTTTCAGAATAGTAACCAAAGGTTGGTGGTCAGTCTCAATTTGGCTAGGTCGGCCATAAATATAATCATGGAACTTAGAACATGCAAACACAATTTCCAAGAGCACTTTTTCAATCTGAGCATTCTGCATCTTGGTTTAGGTTAGAGTTCTGGATGCATAGGCTACTGGTATGCCCTCTTGAAGAATAACTGCACCAAAACCAAACTTTGAGGCATCACAAAAAAGAGTTACAGGTCTGTGGACATTAAAATATCTTAAAGTGGGTGGACTGGCAATTTTCAGATTCAGGACATCGAATTCTCTTTGGTTTTGTTCCAACCAGGACCAGGTTACATTTCTGCATGTCAGCTCTCTTAGCAGCGCTGAAAGTTTACTTAAATCTGGAATGAGCTTATCAAAATAGTTGACCGTGCCAAGAAAACATTGTAGGGAAGTGACATTGCCTGGAGCTGGCAGCTGAAGAATTGCAGCTTGCTTGGAAGGATCTGGTCAAAAGCCTGAACTGGCAAACAATTGACCCACATAAGTAACTTCTTGCAACCTGAATTTAGATTTCTGAGGATTCAGCCTAAGATTCACTTCACGAGCATGTTCCAGAACTTTCTTGAGATTTCTATCATGTTTGACTTCAACATTGCCTCCTACAAGAGTATCATCTACTATAATAGCACATGGATAGCCAGAAAAAAAATATTCCATCGTACGTTGAAAGACTTCACTGGCAGAATTTATCCCAAATGGCATTCTCAAACATCTGTACCTTCCAAATGGTGTACTGAAAGTGGTTAGCAATGAAGACTTTCAATCAAGCAGAATTTGCCAAAATTAACTTTTTGCATCTAAGACAGAAAAAACAGTGGCATTTGGCATAAGAGCCGCAAAGTCTTCAACTGTACGCATTGGATGATGAGGTCATTTTAGCACATTGTTCAAATCTCTTGGATCAATACATATTCTAATATCATCTGAGCCTTTCTTATGAGCTACTCCCATGCAGGATACCCATTCAGTTGGTTCAACCACTGGGCAAATTACACCTAGATGCACTATTCTGTCTAGCTCAGCTTTGACTCTGCCTTGCATGGCTACTGGAACTTTCCATGCTGGTCTCATGACTGGGCTTACCTCATGGTCTAACTTCATGGAGTACACAACTGGGAGTTTGCCTAATTTGTCTTCAAAAAGATCAGCATAGTCAGAAAACTAGTTTGTGTGAAATTTTCCTGGTCACATGTGCTTACATAGTGGGCTTCTTTATTAAATGAGAGCAGTCCCATTTTCAAACTGTCTCTGAGGTCTAAAAATGGCTGCATGTGCCTCTTGACTATGTAAAATTGCAAGTCATAGCTGTTCCCAGCAGAATAACATGAAAGCACTACTGAGCCTTTGGTTTGAATTTCTTCACCACCATAGGTTCATAGGTGTGTACTAGGCTAATGGCCCTGAAGCCTTTACAAGCCTAGCCCATAGGATTATCCTGGCATCGTGCCACCCAACCTTAGTTCCCAGTGCTTTTGTCAAGAAGAGCCACTGAAGTGATCCCCAGGGTAAATTTTCTATTTCCCATCCACTCATCAAGATTTCTCTTGAAGATGGCCAGTGAGGTGCTCAGTTTGACATGTATGGGAAGTCTATTCCATAGCATGGACAGTCTCTGGGTTATGAACCTGTCCCTCCAGCATGTTCTGTTGATTGTGGTAATGAGGTTGAGGTCTCTGGAGCATGTGGTTCACAGGGATTTGGATTTCTTTAGATGTAGCATTTCTAACAGAGCTGGGTCAGACATGGCTTTGTAAGTCAAGCAGAGATCGCCTGTAAGTAGGCTATATGAGACAGAGAATAGCTGGAATTTTTTTGAGTCTGGTCATATAGGACAAGTATTTAAAGCGTAGGATTCTCTTTGTGAGGTAATTTTGTGGCCTCTCCAGTTTTTGCAGGTGTCTAGTGAGGTACATGCCAAATGGGGAATTGTACTTGATGATTGGCCTAGGGAATGAGGGAAGAGTAGAGGGAGACAATGACCTATTTCTTCCTGGATGCAAAACCCTTAGTAATGAGATGTGCCACATAGAAGGACTTTCTAACCACAATGGCAATGTGGTGGTCAAATGAGAGGTTGCTGTCAACCTGTGCTCCCAGATCTCTTATAACACCTTCAGTGGACTACAATCAATGTGGTAATTCATGGGAACCGAGTTTTTCCCAAAGGGGATGACAACACATTTTTTGGAATTGAGCTTAAGGCCATGGTTCTGACACCAGTCGTTGGTCTCAGTGACGCCTTTCTATAGGGTGTCAACATCACTTGTGGAGTTAATAATAGCTCCCAACTTGCAATCATCTATGAAATTTGTCAGTCAGAGTCTCTTTGTGTTGGCCAGGACTTTAGACAAGTAGATACCAAACAGGAGATGACCCAGGACCGATCCCTGTGGGACTCCGCTCATGACTGGTCGGCAGTCTGACTTGGTGTCAGCTACTTTCACATTGTGGGTTCTATCTGTGAGCCAGTTTGCAACCCACCTAGTGATATAGGGGATGATGCCTAGCTTAGTGAGTTTTTCTATGATTCCTGAGTGGGAAATGGTATCAAAGGCCGCGGCCAGATCAAGGTAGGCTGTATGAACCACCATAAGCAACAAGCTTTGCACACTTTGCCAGATCAAGCTTCTCACTAGCTTTTACCTTAGCAATCATTTTTGCTGACATAATATTGCACTTTGAAAATGTATCAACCTTGAGATCTATAGGTCTCCCATTAATCATAACAGTACAAAATACTTCACTCTTTGCCCACAAATCTACTACATTGACTTTTTCACTAAGAATAGACACCCACCATCAACATGAAAAGTAGGGTCGCAGCTTTCTAGTTGATCAACTTGCCTCTTAGAATGCTCTCTTTTAATAAAAGAATGTGCCCCTTTAGATTTACAGAACATTTTAAAATGATTCTGCTTTTTACATGTGTGGCACTGCTGATGAAAAGCTAAGCACTTCTCTCGCTTGGGTTCTTGATTACCTCCACAATTACAATAGTTGACTATGAGGCAAGTCACAGGTTTTGCTGAGCAACCCCTTTGCTTTACTGAGTGTGCCCTGGGTTTTACTGTAGCTGCTCTAGGTTTTGTTGAAGTAACCATGCCTTTAGGCCTTTATCTCTTAACCTCGTGCTGCTTACCATCAACATTAGCACTGAAAGGCACTGCAAGCAGGCTTTTCTCATTTGTAAGCATATCAGTGTGCTTTTCTGTGAGCTCATATATCTGACAAATCTCTATGGCCTTATTCAAAGTTAAATCACTATCTCGAAGCAAAAGCTTTCTCACTGCATCATCTTTAATACCACATACAAGCCTGTCTTTTATCAACTCATCTCTTAAATCACCAAATCTACACATTTTTGCACTGTTTCTCAACTGTGTTATGTATGCTGCAAAGGTTTCACCAGGCTTTTGATCTCCTGTGTAAATTAAATGTCTTTCCATTGTAATATTAATTTGGGAGTTACATATTTCTCTAAATTTATGTTTTAAGCACTCAGGGTCTTCCCGCATTTCAGCCGGTATCACAGTATGGCAGTCTTCCCCCTCCTCTGCATACACAGCTGGGGCATATACAAATGAATGCTCCCTTTCAGTGGCTTCTGTACCAGCTATACTAAGCAAAATAAATGCCTTTGTACATGTGTCTTTATCAGAAAAAGCAATCTGTATGAAAATATCGTACTGTTGCTCAAACACTCTCCAATTTTCAGCAACATTATTATCAAATACAAGTGGACCAGGTCTGCAAAATCCGTCTTCCATGCCAACAAAATGCCCCAGTAATTATATTCAAACACACACCAGGTACTTGAAAAATATTCAACTGCACAACAATTGCTTTGAAATGACCGTATTCCATAAAATAACTGTACTGTAATACTGCACACACTTGCCAACACTTTTCACACTTCGAATACTTCCATTAGCTTTAGTTAATATGAAAAAGAAGCACATAATGGAAAAAAATATGGTCATTTTACCTTTTTTATACATTTCATGTGATTCAGAAGTTATTTCAAGCATTTTTGTAAGCATTTTGAGTACTTTTATCAATATATTGTAGTTTCGAACATTTAATTTAATTAGAAAGTCATTTTGAATGTTTTGAGTGCTTTGTTTTATATTTGTTGTGTAAAAAATCATTTAAATGGGTTTTAGTACCTGGAATTATCTTTCTGACCTGTTTACCAGTCATTTGAGCATCTGATGATTTACTTCTGTATATTCCTCAAATTGTAATTGTGTGCCTCATGGTTTTGAAGAAGTTTTATTGTGGCTCCCATTCTGACACCATGTCGCTCGTCTTGTGTATTCAGATAAGACAATGAGGCTTCTGTGTTCAAGTCATTTATTACATACAAGCACATCAGGATGGAGGATAGGAACATAAAGCTTAAACAAACTGACTGACATGCTTTCACTCTGGCTGCTCACTCAAAATGGCACTGTAGCTTGCACATGCTCAATACTTATATGCACAAGCCCATGGACTGGAATGGCTCTTAAAGGTACAATACACACTCTGATCTACAATTACCAAGCTCATTCTTGAAACAGAGTATCCACTTCTGGTGACCATGTAGCAGAATGCATACAAAACAGTGTTACCAGGATTTTGAAGGGAAAGGACGGGAAGGAATATATGAAGAAACTTGGAGAGTTAGGCATATAAACACTATAAACAGAGAGAGAGAGAGATGGGGAGGGTATTATCTGGGTAACCACTTTACTGTTTGGGGCGCAGATAGGAAGGTCGAAAATAATGTGTAAGACAAAGGAGAAGATGGGGATCTGAGAAAATAGTCATAAGATAAATGTTTCAGGATGGACTTAAGAAAATTATACTTTATATATGGGGTGGGGCTGGAAGACACAATCTGGGCAATAGTACAATGTAATTAAACTGAAGAGTGCAGAAAAACTCGGGGCTAAAAAAGATGAGGCAAAAGTAAGGGAAGAAAGGGCTGTTGTTTAAAGGTATCTTCAGTATTCAGACAGACTCAATAAAATATGGGTCTTCCTTGGTAAGTGCCTTGGAAGCAGAAATAGAAGCAAACTATCCATCCATGTTCTGCTAACTTGCTTTATCCTTCATGAGGTTGTAGGGACATGGTATCCTTTAACTAGCAGCCAACAGGCACAAGGCTTCGAAACCCATTCCAAACATGGCAGTGGTCCATCACAGAATGTACATTGTCACTCATGCACACAATACACCACCCCTATGGGCAATTTAGAGAACATCAATTCACCTACAGCATGACTTTGGAAGGTGGGCGGAAACCATAGCAAAAGGAGAAAACCCACATAGACCCAGGGAGAACATGCTGGCTCTGTACAGAAGGCATTCCAGACAAGTGCCAAACTATACAACCCTCTTACTCTGAAACACCATTGTACTACTGTGCCACCCTAGCAGCAAACAAGATACTTTACAGTCACACACATTTTCACAAACAGTCCTTAGTTTACACCAATGAGGGCATAGAAGATACCATACAGAAAAAAGAAAAGTTCAGACTTCCTTTTCAGACAGGCCCAACCCAAACCTTCCATAGGTCCACTCTCAATGACAAGCTCATTCAGATACAACCATGCCTGTACTGTCAGTTTCTGAAAAATATTTCCTTAGTAACATTAATTTTTTTTTTTTGCTCTATTTGCGTTACTTTCTGTCAGTCATAAGCCCTGTCTTGATCAATTGACTTATTTGTTTCCCATCACTGTTGGGAGAATCAACATTTAGACATCTATTAGGAATGGTTTGAGTTTTTTTCTTATATATGTCCTAATCCATTTATGCACCCAGCACTGTGCCAAGGATGGAGTATGCACAAGGCTACCCCCAGAGGATGTTGACTTATTTCCACAAAGAGACCTCTTCCATACAGTCCTGCCCCCCTCCCCAAACAACAGGCAGTGGTTTACTTAGTCATCTAGGTGTGCATATTCCTTCCTCTCCCAGGAGACATGAGTGGGTCTTTCCTCTTCAGTCCTTCCTCCATCTCTGCCTGACTCTTCCAGTGTCAGGACTACTAACTGAACCCTGGTTGCCTAGGTCATAATTAGAGCTCAATATATATATATATATATGATTACCTGCCATCCTAAAAATAACACAACTTTTTTCTCTATTATTATTACTACGTTGGGTCTTGCGTCTTGTAATATACTCCCATTTACAAGTTGCTGTTCTTCACACTGCTATTACTATGTTGTAAGTGTGCTGTGCTTGTATTTGATTGAACTTCTATGGCACTTTTCTCCCTGTGCCTTGGCTAAAAGGGAGCCTTTGTCCCAGTCAGACTTTCTCAGTCAACAAATGCAAAGAAATAATATTTGGCATTTCGGTAAACGTTTTTCATACCTGACAATACCAATAATAGCATTTACAATTTTTATTTCATATTGAAATCAGTGCAGCAAAACATCAGATGCCTTTATGACTTAATATCCATATCATCCCCACAATTCCCATCCCAATTTTGTACAAATGCTTCATTTTGGAAACTGCATAAAACTTTCTCGGCTATATGTTTATGTAAAAAAATGCAACAGAGTACAGTGGCAGGATGGTAAACATTTATGTGTTGTAGTTTTACAGCATTTAGAAAGAGGTTCTCTGGTTCGATCCTCGGTTGGGGTGCCTTCTGTGTGGAGTCTGTATGTCCTCCCTGTGGTGGCGTGGGTTCCATCCAGGTACTCCGGTTTCCTCCCACATCCCAGTGACATGTTTTAGGTGGATTGGACACTCTAAATTGGCCCTAGGCGTGAGTGCGTGCATGTGTGTGCCTTCTGTGGTAGGTTGGGTGCCGGGCTGGCAACTCGACACCGTAAAACTCCACTGCCAATCATGAGCGGACAGGTGATCCACTGTGGAGACCCCTAACCGGGAAAAGCCGAAAGAAGAAGAAGAAGAAGTTTTACAGCATTTAGACCTTGTTACTGTCTACCAGCCAGTTATGAATCACACATTTCTTATGGTTCCAATATAATTCATCATGTTTCTTGGAGTCTGGAAACACCCACAGTGGCATATTTCTCAACTGTCAAGATTTTTGCAGATTGTCCAGATTTTTGCTTCATATTTGTGGTCTGTTCCTCATAAAAGTTGTGGTTTCTGAATTTTTGAGGTGAATAAATGAGGACTGATGTCATTATATGACAGGCATTTGAGTTTCAGACTTCACATCCTTCAGAAATGCATGGTAACACAAGACCTTGCATTCTATCAACTTTCTAAATTTATAAGAGCAATATTTAAAATGTGTCCCTATTTTGGGGCTTTGTCCCCCTATTATTTTTGGCTTGGTCTAGATTTATTTGTGCCCAGAGGTTGAGAGCTGTGAACAATGGTTCAAAGTTATCCATCTGAGTTTTCATGACATACATAGCAAATACAAGACTCAGTAGGTTAAATGTATAGTGCAATAACAATAGGCAAGACAGATTACAATATTAATACGGGGGAAGAACCTTAACTAATTTTTAAAATTTCACATTTTCACTGACAAAAACACATACAAACCACTATTACACTTGAGACATACATATCTAATAATGCTATTACATTTCTATCTGTATAACATTTGTGGTTTTAAACAAATAAGTTTATGTGTCTGGCATGGCAGTGCAGCAGTTAGCATGGGTGCATCTCAACATCGGGGTCTCTAGTTCATTTCCCAAAATGATGGCTTTTGTAGGAGTATGGTGCACATGTCCCCCTTGTGCCTCTGGATCCCTCCAATATGCCAGACATGCAGGCTGATGAACTGATGATCCCTCAAACTGCCAGTAGGTGTATGCACAGTAAGTGTGTGTACAACATGTTATTGTGTGTAGTCCTGTCTTGGACTGGCTCTCTGCCTTACAGCTATTAGTTGTTAGCACAGGTTTCAGCTCCCTTATAACCACTGAATGGATGGACTTTTTATGTTTAATTTTTTTCAAATTAAATATAATGTACATACCTTACATTGAAGTGGTTATAAAAGTAAAGTAAAAAAAAAAAACATTTCCTTACTTTCTTACTTTATTTTATCTATTGGAGGAACTACTTCCACTACTGACCTTCCTGTTACAACCCACTCCAAATGGCTTATTTGCTCCCCTGTATAGCCCATCTTTAGGTGAATCCCCCCTTTCCAGGGCAGTATGGCTCCAGGCAACCAGATCTTGGTCACGGTACACAGAGCAAAGGTTGAAGGCAGGTCAGACTCATCATGTACAGGCAGGAGTGAAGACATTTCTATCTGACCTAATGTCTCCCAGAAGGTGGGTGTTTAGTGACAACAAGCAGACGTATGTCAACACTGCTCAAAGCATCTGTGCTCAACCCTGTGCTGTATATTAAAGGTAGTGGATAAGTCTACTTGCTTTCACTAGGGGTCCAGGTTCAGCACCTGCTAGCC